>NW_007037784.1:405272-536103 GCF_000164805.1 Carlito syrichta
TGGGTGGGGGAGGGAGTGGAGGGTGGGAGGTGGGGAGGTGGGCTTCATTTCCCACCACGGACTCTCTTGCTGTTTCTAGGGACTCCGGCCTGTCTGGTGTTCAGACTTCAGGTCTGGAGTCATTGTGCCCACATGTCTGGGTCTGCGTTTGGTGCCCCTGCGGGTGCTCTGAGCTGAGAGCATGGTGGGAATGTGTGCTGTGCTTGGTGTGGAGGGTGCAGGTGACCCAGTGGGAGTATATTAGGGCTGAGCCTAAACGCTGATGCCATCCTGCAAGGGACGAGGCTACTTTCAGGGAAAGGACCAGCCAAAGCCTAAGGTGGAACCCAACCTGACATAGCCTGGAGGGAGACCTGTGTGGCCAGTGGGGGTGGGGAGAGTGTGAAGAACTGAGGTATCCCAGCTGCCTGAAACCCCTCCTCACTCTCCCTGCAGGCCTTGGCCCCAGGGCAGACTAGTCTCTGACCATCTCTGTGGGGGCCTGGTTGTCTGGAACCCTCCCTGGGTGAAGGAACCCCTCGGCCCTCCCAGTGGCCGTCAGCCCCTCTGATCACTGACTCTTTCCTTCTGACCCTGACTTAGGTCCTCAGCCAGGAGGGCACTGCATGGACACCCCTGTCCGTGGCTCCCCTTGACAGAATCCCTGGGCCCTGCCTGCACCCAGTCCTGTCTCTCAGAGCCCCCAGGCCTGTGTCTGGTCAGGGCAGAGTCGTCTATTCCCCCAGGGCAGTGAGTTCCTGCAGCCAGGCTGGCGTGCGATCAGATCGATGCATATGTCAGGGGTGAAGGAGGGAACAGATGTTTTCTGAACAGCAAATCCATAGACCCAGGAGGTGGGAAGGGAGAGGAAAGGGACAGGGTGATTTTGCATTCTGGAGTCGGCCTGCAGTATGATGGATGAAGGTGCTCGCCGGGCTGGGGGAGCACAAGGTGGGCCTGCCGCGTCCAGCTGACTCAGCACTGCAGACCGCAGGCCAGGCTAGGCTGGAGCAGAAGAGATCTTTAGTCTGACCCTCAGTGCTCCCCTGGGGGGCTGGAGGCCATACTGCAACACTTGCTCAGAAACTCCAAACATGAATTGTGCAAATTAACCTTGGATCCCCCTCCAAGAGGAGTTCTGTTGCCAAACCGCATACCCCGCTATGATGTGTAAATATTCATGTGTTGATAGGCACCTGAGCGGGACAGCCAGGTTTGTAGCGAGACCATTAAATCATGGCTGTGGAGCCTGGACCCTGGGCATGGAAAACACCCCCTGCTGCTTTCTAGGACAGCTGCAAAGAAAGCAACACCTTCTTTATCATATGTTTTCTTGAAAAATTTATTCCCCCAACCAATATTTCTAGCAGAGTCCTCACCGGGTCTTGTGGGAAACATGATTAGAGCCATGAGAAAAACAAAACAAACAAATAAAAGAAACCCCAAAAAACAAACCCTTTGGAGTCGGAGAGACTGAAGTTGGAATTCTAGCTTTAACACCCACTGTTATGTGAGTCCAAGGATCTTAACATCTCTGAGCCTCAGTTTCCCCATTTGTCATAATGAGATATATATATCTCCATTGTGAGGATTAAATGCCATGATTTCTACAAAGTGGGCTCAGCTTGCAACAGCCTGTGGGGGTAGTTTGTCTGACTTTCTGGTGGAGGAGACTGTGCTTGGGAAGGGAGGGGTTGGGCTGAGGGGTGTGGCCAATAGGCAGCCTGGGAGTCCCTGGATCCAGTCATCCCCCATCTAGGTCAAATGCCACCATGGAGATCCTTCTTGGCCACATTCTCATCTTCGAGTGCCATCTCTATGGTGGGGGGTGATGACAGTACCCAGAGGCCGGGATTCCCCACGATTTTCCCTGAAGAGGGAAGCAGGAGAAAGCCAAGGTCTTGGGCAGTGTCAGGTGAACCTAGTTTTGTTGCTTTTCTGGGATTGCTGTGTCATCAGCCCCTCCCTGGCTCAGCTTGGTGTCATGGGAAGAGGGCAGCCTGGAACATTCTCACCCCCGCATGGGCCAGTGTGGGGTGGGGCTAACCTGGTTGCTTGTTCAGTCAGGGGGAGCCCTGGGGGTTCACCACCAGCAGAGGAACTCTAATGGAAGGAGCCCTGGAACCAGAAGCAGCTCTCAGAAAATATATTTTTTTTCCTCCTTTCGTTAAGGGTCAATAACAGCTTTGTCCTGAGGACCATCCTCTGTGAGCCATTGGAAAAATGGTGAATGGGTTATAGGGAACTGCTGTAGACATAGACCTGGCTCCAGCTCCTGACTGAGTGTCCCTGCCTAGTCCTGGACAAAAGCAAGATCAACGTCGGCGGGGGGCACACCTTAAGGGCCACAGCACACATTGGGTCCCCAGGAGGACCTGGCTGCTGGCCTCACCAAGCAGTGGCCACAGCTACTGCTACAGCAACCAGGTCCTTTCTCCCTTGCCCCTGCCTGTCTGTGTCTCTGGCTCCCGTGCTCACTGGGCCTTGGACACATGCTCACATCTTAGCTGCAAGGGAGGCTGGGAAGTGAGTTTCTGGGCTTCTCAGCAAGGAAGTGGACCCTGGCCCCCACCCAAACTTGTAACATTCTCAAACCGAGGAGGGGTTTTCTAATGCTGAAGCAGCCACTCCAACTCCCTTTAAAAGTCACTCCATGCAACTTGTGTGACAATCACCCTGCAAGGCTCACCCAGACTTCTCAGGCTGCAGCCAAGAGCTCCAGCTTCGACTCCTTTCCAGGTAGCAGGGACAACAGTAGGGCAGATCCCTAGGGTCCCAGAGTCAGGGACGGCCAGCATAGCCTCTTCCCCACACTTGCCCACCTTTGAGCAAGCATCCCTGTCTCTGGTCCAGCATGGTTAGCTGGGGACATGGAATTTCTTGTCAACTTGAAATAGTCATCCATTGCCCCCAGTGGCACCTACTCTTCCCACAATGGTGTCCAGGCTTAGTGGCTGGAGCAGGGGCGCTGGCCCAGGGAGGCATGGGTGGGGGTGAAGTGCCCTCCTCACCCTCATTAAAAAGCCAACACACTCTCATTGGAAAAGCCAAGGACCAGAAGTAAAAAAAAAAGTCCTGGGATTGAATTCAGCCTCAGCACCGAACTGCTGGGGTGGCTTGGACAAATGATGGAATGTCCCTGAGCCTCAGTTTCCCCGAATGCTAAATGCAGAAGCTCAGACCTGGATGACAAGATTCCTACAAAGGTTAAAGGAAGTCATGACTAGAACCCGCTAGCATAGTGGCTGGCATGCCATCAGTTGTTCTGTACGGCAGTGCCCTCCTCTGCCTCCAGTCTTCCAGTGCCTTCCAAACTCATTCCTGCGGCTTTCGGAGCCCTGAAGGGTCTGGCGCCTCCTCCCCAGCTTCATCCATGCCACTCACACCATGGCTCATGACACATTTCAGGCCTATTGTTTCCTTAAGCTGGGGAAGGGAGGTGGGGAGAGGCAGTGGGTTGGGGGGATGGGAGACGGTGTTCCCCTTGGGGGCTCTGACTTCCTGTACCCGTTCACAGGTCACAGCTGAGTGGCAATGTCTTGCCTCTGTCTCAGCTTGGTTGCTGAGTCCAAAGCAGCCTCCGCTGCCCAGCCCTGTCCCATTCACTCTCTGAGCGATATACTATTCTACCTTTCTTTCTTTCTTTCTTTCTTTTTGAGTTGGAGTCTCACTCTGTCGCCCACACTGGAGTGCAGTGGCCGCTCCCGGCCACTGCAGCCTCGACCTGCTGGGCTCCAGTGATCCTTCCGCCTCAGCCTTCCGAGTAGCCGGAATTACAGGCATGTGCTACCACGCCCGGCTGATTTTTTGATTTATTGTAGAGATGAGGTCTCGCTGCCCAGGCGGGTCTTGAACCTGTGGGCTCAGGCTGCCTTTCTAACACTTGCACTCTCTGGAGTTATCATCATCGAAAGTGGAACAAGACATTCCGCTGCTCGGATTTCTGGCTAAAGCTTGCACTCTGAGGACAACGCAAAATCACCAGGCAGTAGCCCTATACACTAAACAGAGCCGATGGATGCATGTGGGAGTTGCTGAGGGAAAGTGAGACTGATTTAGTCACCCTCGCTCCCTTCAAGATAGCCAAGAGAAGGCTAGAAATTCCAAAAAGGATGGGAAGAAGGGAGTTCACAGGAATAGAGAGCACTTTGGGTGTTTGTCTTTCCCCTCCATGGAGGGGTGCACCCCCAGGTTCCAGCCCAGTGATGGAGACCCAGCCATGAGGGTGCCTGTGTGTAGGGGGGTGCTGGCAGCTCACACCACAGCCAGGGGTTCTGAGCTGCAGATGCCACAGTACAGCCACAGGCCTGAGGCTTGGTGATGGAGCCCTTGTGTCTTTGGGGTTTGGGGGTGTATGTGAACCCAGAGACTGGAGAATCCATGAAGCAGCCCCAGCAGACTGACTTGAGAGGACAGGTGGACATACCACACATGTACCATGTGGTCACGTGAGGGCTTGTGTGTTTCCTGTGGCCAAGTGGGCTCTGGATGTGAGCAGCTTGAGGGGTTTGGGTGGGATGCCCTCCCCTCCAAGCCCAGGGGCTGTTGCTGGGGCGAGAGGACCCAAGCAGAAAGAGGCTTGAATGTCGGGTGCTGTGGACATGGGGATGTTTACCAAGACTCAGCTGATGAGGGCATCATTCTGCAATAGGCTGGGAAAGAGCTCTCCACTATCGCACCAGGGACAGAGCCAGCATCTGAGCATCCACGTGCCAGGGGGAGAACTTCCCACTCAACCCGTGCTGGCCAAGAGAAAACCACCAGCAGCACCAACCAGGTCGGAAGACCCTACCGCTCCTCTGCCAATGTCCCCCTGTCCCAGGCCGGGAGCAAGAAGAGGAGGTGGGAAGGGAAATGAGAAAACAGCCTGCACCTTCCTCCCCCATCCCCTCCCTGCAGAAGCTGAGGCCCAAGACAAGTCCGAGCTCAGGGACAGGTGAGAGGTTAAAACTGCTGGTGAAGGTGACATTTTCATTGGACAGGGCTCTCCGATGCTTGAAAATCGAAATGACTGTGATGGGAGCTGCAAGTGATTGGAAATCTAGAACGGACAGAGATGTCGCAAATGGCTGTAAAATGAAGGAGGAACAGGAGAGATAAGAGTTGAAGGCAGAATCTGGAGAACACGAAGTTGTTCGTTGTTTGTACTCTACTGTCAGTCAAGAAACTGGTCACTGTCTGGTTCACTTACTTGATGCAGTCCCTGGTTCGCCATCCCCACTTGACGCTAAGCTCCACAAGAGAAGGTCCCTGCTGTATCCCCTGCACCCGGAAAGGCCACTAGAGGCTGGCACATTGTAGATGATCAATAAATATATCTTGAATGAGTGAGAAAACCACAAAGTAGGGTGCGCGACTATGTTGACCAATATGGCTATGGCCTATCCCATTAAGTTGTTGATATTTGAGGGTTGAGTTTGCCCTGGCTAAAGTAGCCCAGAAAATCCAGGCCCAGGAACTGAAAGGGGGACCAAGAGACTGATCAGTGCTTGAGGCCCAAGTCCCAAAGTTCCAAAGACTGGGCCATTGGAGGCAAGAGGAGCGAGCCTTGGGGAGACAGTCCCCTGGGGCTGGGTGTGGGCTGAAGGCTGGGCCTGGCCTCAGTCCTGGGACAAGAGTGTCATCATGTTCCTGCTGAGAATGGTTTTGGAGGAGCTGGAGACTCAGAGCCCCCCATGGGAGCCCTTCTAAAGCCGGAATGGGAACCTTTTCCCCAGCACTTTCTCAACCCCAGCACTCATCTCTGGTTGGTCTTCAGGCCACCAGCAGGGGGCAGCGCTGTCACTTGAGTTCAACTCTCCTGCTCTCACCGCCTGTTTGCATCCCACGTGTCTTTACCTGGAACTTTTGGAAGTAATTTTCACACCTGTTTTGTTTAAGGGGAGAGGCCGGGGGAAGGAGAGTGTATTCGCTTCCTAGGACTGCTGTAACACAGTACTGCTAACCGAGGGGATGGGGGGGCGTAAAACAACATGTTTATTCTCTCCCAGTTCCAGAGGCTAGAAGTCTAAGGTGTCAGCAGAACCATGCTCCCTCTGAAGAATCCTTCTTTGCTTCTTCCAGCCTCTGGTAGCCCCAGGCACTCCTTGGCTTGTGGCTGCATCACTCCAGTCTCTGCCTCCCTTTTCATACTGCCTTTTTCTCTGTGTCCTCTGCTCTTACAAGGACAGAGTTCCCTGGATTCTTAGAAGGAATTCAGTCCCTGGATTTGGGTCCCTTCCTTAAGTCCAGGATGATTTCATCTCAAGATTCTTAGCTAATTAGATCTGAAAAGGCCCTATTTCAAAATAGGGTCACAGTTTGAGGCTCTGGGTGGGTGGACATAACTTTTAGAAGGACAAAATTTGGAAGGACCCAGACAGAGGGAATCTGGCTGAGGACACACTTTGCTTCAGAGACTGGGCGGCACCTACATCCTCAACTTTCTATTATGTCTCAACAAACTGGGAGGAAGCAGCATTATTCCCAGTTTTGTTTTCTAGACAAGGAAACAGATGCTTGGAGAGATTCAGTGACATGCCATAAGTCACAGGGCTGCTTGGGAGGGGACCTGGATTTGGAATTCAGGACGACCCAGCTGCACACTCGTCTATACTGGCTCATGAACCACTTGAGGACAGGGGCGTTGGTCTTCTTCATCTTTCTATCTCTCTCCCCCCATCATTTCTGGGCCTAGTGCTCTGCACATTGATAGCCCTGAACGCTGGTCAAAAGAAGGGGATAACTGACCTGGAGAGACTTGAATGCCAGCCCTCTGGACTGCTGAGGTGCAGACCCCCTACCACAGACTATGGTCTGTGGCAGGTGACAAGTAATGACCTTGCTGCATCTGCTCCACTGAGAAATCTTGCAGCCCTTGTATCTTAGCTCTACCCTAGCTCTGTAAAACAGGAAGGACAACCATCACAATGATAAACATCAGATCATCAGCTACCAGGCATCAAGATCCTGCTACCCTGCAGATTCTAGGCCAGGAACTTTACACTCCTGAAGTCATGAAATCTCCACAACAGCTCCGCTAGGTGAGTATTATTATCCTTATTTTGCAGATGGGAAAATTGAAACTCAGAAAGATGGAGTGACTTTGGAAGCTTGGAAGAAATAGAGCTGGGATTCTGGTCTAAGTCTCTCTGACTCTCGATTTGGTGAGCTTTCTGGTCTCTGTCTTGTTTCTTTTTTGCTTCCCTGCCTCTGCCTCCCAGTGTGGCCAGAGAGGAACACCTCTGTCCTACAAGAGATTCCCTCAACAAAGAGAGGAAGGGGAGGGATGCTGGAAACAGAGTGCACAGACTGTCAGTCAAGAGAACACCTGGGTCCTTGGAGAGGGCTCTTATGCCTCTCTGAGTTTCAATGATTTAAGAGAGGGCAGAAGCCATTCTCTGGGGAGCCAATTAATGCAGATGAATTTGCATATCCTAAATTGGTTCATTAAAATTATGACAAGGTCCTAGTGGATTTGGGGGTGAGTTCAAGAGGGCTGAATACCTGAAGATTTTTGTGTTAGTCAAGATGCTTTTTGTTTTATTTCTCCAAAAACTGAACTTGATCTGGCCTAAAAGTAGATTTCATTCTATGACTGGTCTCAAACCCCCATGCTTAGGCAATCCTCTCGCCTCGGCCTCCCAAAGTGCTGGGATAACAGGCTGAGCCACCGTAACTGGCCAATTCATAACACTCTTGATATTAGTGAGTGGTGAACTTTGGGTCCAATCCAATACATGTCTTTGTTCTTGCTGTTTTCTGAAGGGCCCTGGCTCTGTGGTCTCCTTTCCATATCTCTCCTTCTTCAGACCCCTTGACCCTCCTCACAGTTGGATGACCATGATTGGGAGATGCTGGCATACAGGTTGGAAGACTTCTAAAGGTGGACAGAATCCAGTGGTGACAGTGCCAGGAACTTGAAGAATTTGCTAATTTTCCCTAGCCCCATGACTCAAGAGTCCCCTTATCAGATTGTTAGACAAAGGTACATATAGGGCAAGAGGTTTATTAAGGTCACACAGCAACTTATTACAGGGCAAGAACAGCAAGAGCCAGAAGGCCTGAATTCTAACTCCCTTTTCTCTCCACTGCTCTGAAATGCCCCTGGTGTCTTGGGCTAAACCATTTCTGTGTTTAGCATTGATAGATGCCATGGGCACCTCCAGCCAGTCTTCTCAGGTGGGACTCACCTTGGTCAAGAGATCTGCACTCCAGGTCTGGTTTTGAGCTCCTTGGGACATTCCAGAAACTCACTCTAATTTACTGACCAACCTTCTTGAATGCCTCTTTCCTGGAACCTCCTGGCAAAGCTTTGTGTCTGGCAACTCTTGACACCTGCCCTAGAAGAGGCAGAACTCGCTCTTCCTGGGAGACAGAAGGGGAAACTGAGACTCAGAGAGGCAAGCCTCTTGCCCAAGGGTCTGTCAGACACCAGTGCCTGACTGTCCCCCTTCTGGTTAGGACACTGGGAAGGGATTTGATGGAGAGGTGGCATTTCCTCTATGTTCTGAAGAGTGAGGGGAGAGTCTAGCTCTTAAACAATCCTTTCATTGGAACAGGGTTGGTGTGTTATCGCCCATGGAAACTTTCACTCATTCATTCATTTAATTATCCAGTTATCTGTTCAACAGCAATTTCTTGAGCATTTACCCCATGGTAGGCACCGAGGATACACTGATGGCCAAACGCATGCAACTTCTCTGAAGGGACCTGGGTTTCAAAGTTTTGGGAGTTCAGGAGGGTCCCCAGTTCTAGACACTATCCTTTATAACTCTGCAGCTCTCCATATGGACCCTGGTAAAAGAATGCACCAACTTTTCTATATATTTTATAAGAAAAAAAGGAAGGGGAAGAGGGGAAGAGGCAGGGACAGAGACAGAGAGAAAGAGAAAGAAAGAGGGAGGGAGGAAAGGAGGAAGAAAAAAGAAAGAGAAGGAAGGAGGAAGGGAGAGAGGAGGAAGGATGGATGGAAAAGAAAAGGGAAGGAAGGAAGAAATGAAGGGAGTGAAGAAAGGATGGAGGGGGGAGGGAGGGAGAGAGGGACAGGGTTTCTGTCTTATATGATGTCTCTCAGCAACAGGATGTCAAATCATCATTCCCATTTGATAGACTAGGAACCTGAGGCTTAGCTAAATCATGAGACTGATGTAAGATCGCACAAATTGATGACATTACTAGGATTCAAACTTCACTCCCCAACCTCCTCAGTTACATTGTCCTGCATACTAGTGAGATGGCACAGGAGAAGATGTCAGCTAGCTAGCTCCCTCCCTTCCTTCCTCTGAATGATGCATTCTTACTAGGCTCTGCGTGGAGAGCTGCAGAGTCATGGGGACACCACTTAGACCTGGGGACTCTCCTAAGCTCTTAGAACTTTGGTATTGAGGTCCCTGCAGGGAAGCCCTTAGCATGCATGCAAGTCATTGCAGCCAACCCAGGGTTTTTAATCAGGCAGCATTTAAACTGTCCCATTTTGTCTGTGATTATGCCGGATGTTTACATCATTTGTAATGAGACAAATTGAGACAAATTGCCAAGGACACTTATGTAAATGAAGCCAACAGAAATGATCCCATTTCCAGTGGTCTGCTGGCCAGAGCTTCTTTCACTTCCTGTCCCTTCTCCCCTGGGGTTGTGTGGAGAAGGAATGGTTCTTTATTTGTTAAAAATCTTCTCCCTGGGCAAACAGCACATTCCCTGTAAGACAACTGTTTTACATCTCTGGGTGTAATTCTCTCCATCTGATTTACTCCCTCACTGACCAATCTTGGAAGGAAAGTATCTGGGCAGTACATGCAATAGTTTCACTTTCTCTGCCTTTTCCTGCACAGAGAATGGGCTGGATATGCCTTTAGCATGCTTGCAGAACCTCAGGTGGGTCATAAAAAAGGATTCCTTATTCAATTAAGTTTAGGGAACAAGGCTCTCAAAGTTAACCCAGAGTCTTCCTTGTAGGACTTGTCAGTCTTTGATATGCTAATGAGCAATCCCAATAACAGCTACTATTTGCTGAGCACTTACTGTGTGCCAGATGCTGTGCTAGGAATTACATGTACCAACTCAATTAATCCTCACAACAACCTTATAGCATAAGTACAGTTAGTATCCCCACTTGACAAAGAAATCTGACTAAGTAGCTCCAGGTCCCAGCATGTACAGGGTGAGGTTTTGATTCAAGGACAGCAGGTGGGCTCAAAGCATGCTCGCCTCTGTTCCCATGGCAAGTGGAGCACGTCAGGTGACAGGGGGTCTCCCACCCTTCCCCAATGTCAACCTAGTGGAAAATCTCATGCTGCTGGGATTCCCCCTGCAAGGAACTAGCGACATCATGATGGTGATTGTGATGGGTTTTTTGTTTTTTTCTAGGACAGACAATTAATCAGGAGTATTAATGAAAATGCCAGCTTCATGACTGCAGACACATAAGTAATTTATTGGGAATTGAACTTGGGCCATTAAAATGTTATTACTGGCTTGTCAGCCAGTGCTCCATGTGCTTCTGTTAAGGAGGTTCTGCCTTAATAAAATTGTTTGGTGCTCTTGGAGCTGATGGTGCCTTGGTGTGCTCCGCCAGGAGAAGGGAGTCACTGCAGCTGCGAGTTCAGGCTGGGGCACAGTGGCTTTTGTGTTCTGCCTCACTGGAGGTACCAAGAGGGGTGTAGATAACAGAGACATAGGTCCTGTCCTTAGGGAACTTGTAAACTCATGGGGACCCAAATATATAAAGACAGGCTGGGTGCAGTGGCTCACACCTATAATCCCAGCACCTTGAGAGGCCAGGAGTCTGAGACCAGCCTGGGCAGCATAGTGAGACCCTGTCTTTACCAGAAACAGTTTTTTTAAAAGATGGTAATGTGAGTATGTAGAAAATAGCTCAAGCAGTGATGGCTAGAAAGCTCAATCCTGGCTGAAGGTGGATGAGTGGCTTCTTGGACTAGGCATTACCATGCAAAAAGAATGTGTTTCCTGGTAAGTTGCTTCTCCCCCTAAAGTCTGATGGGGCTGACTGCAGAAATTGATTATCTGAAGGCTTAGTGTACAACATGCATTCTCAATGGGGACATTTATTACCATTCCCAGGGGAGCAAATTGGTTCCTGCAGAAGTGCATGTGTGAAAAAGAAATCTTACCCTTTTTATGTTTAAAGCACAGATATATATAAAGTATGTAAACAGATATAAAATATATTTCTGGCATTAAGATCTCATGGTGGGATGATAGGAAATGAAAAAGATTGAGACCTCAGTGCAGCTGGCACTTGGAAGATGGCACCAACGGCATCTGGGGTGGAGTGCCAACTTTAGCCACTTGGCTGATCAGGGACTGCATGAGAGACAGTCCATAGAGAGGAAGGGGTGCTGAAGCTTCCACAGTCTTCACCGCAGACTGCATGGGCTGACCAGGCTGATGTCATTTCTTTTCTCCCGAGCATTCCCACTGGAATCCTGCCCACGGCCTGTCTGCAGGAACTCAAGCTTTCCTTGTGGCTGTGGCAATGTTTGGGAAGAAGATGGGGACAATCCTGGGGACAGACAGTTCTTCCCAGTAATCCCCATCTGCTCCGCAACACAGTCAGAGGAACCATGCCACCCTCCCCACACCCCACATCCTCAACCATTCTGTTCCCAGGGTCTTGTTGATGGTATTTGGGAACTGGACACTGGGGCGATCTTGTGGTGAATTTATTCCTCTCAGGCTGGAAGACACTGGCACACTCAAGCTTGTTCTTGCTTCTAGGCCACAAAGATCCAGCCATACAGATACTAAGTGGCCCCTGCTGAGGACTGACCAGGCACAACAATGCCCATGTCCATGCATTATTTACTTATTTATTTATTTATTGAGTCAGGCTCTCACTCTGTCACCCAGGCTGGAGTGCAGTGGCATGATCATGGCTCACTGCAACATTCACCTCCTGGGCTCAGGTGATCCTCCTGCTTCAGCCTCCTGAGTAACTAGGACTATAGGCGCCACCACACCCAGCTAGCTATTTTTTATTAGAAATGGGGTCTCATTATGTTGCCCAGGTGATCGTGAACTCCTGGCCTCAAGCCATCCTCCCGTCTCAGCCTCCTAAAGTGCTGGGATTACAGGCATGAGCTGCCACTTCCAGCCAGATGTCTTATCTTTTTTAGAAGCTCTCTCTTGTCCTTCCTGATCCAATAGGACCATCTTCAAAAACTGTATTATTCATTTTGTCAGACTAGGATCTGCTACCCTCAAATCTCAATGATTTGAAATAATAAAGCGCCATTTCTAGCTCCTTTCCCTTCCTCCCTTGCTTCCTTTCTCCTCCTTTTTCCTATAGTCTCTTCACCCATTTCTCTCTTTCCTGCCTCCCTTGGGTTCAAATCTTGGCTCTCTCACTACCAGCTGGGTAGCTTTGAGTATGCTGTTTTGTTTTGTCATGCCTCAGTTGCCTAATCTTTCAAGTGAGGGGAGTAATAGTAGTACCTATTTAATGAAGTGTTGAGAAATTAAATGAATTGGTGCATGTAAAGCCCTCAAATCACACTTGATATAAAATCAGCACTCAATGTTTTGTCTAATTATTAGCTATATTATTATGACTCTGTGGAAGGAATGCAAAAATGAACCAGTTAGGTTCACCTTCACCGTCTGGATGGATGGGGAGGTGAGCACACACAGGGGTGATAGTGATCAACTCTAAATTAGTCGGAGGTGGGACGGGAGGCAACTTCTTCTTATTAAGGAAAAGAGATTTAAACTGGGATTCCAAGGAAAAGCAGGCATTTGCTAGGTGGAGACAGGGTGGAAAGGCACTGAGGACAAAGGAATCAGGCACCAGAGCACAGCAATATGGGAAATCAGTGCAGCTCCGGGGGAGGTCTTCAACAGGAGAAAGACATGACCAGGCAAGAGTTCTAGGAAAAGCTCTGTGTCTTGTGAAGAGTGGATGGGACCAGGACTCAGCCCTGGGGCAGAGGAACCTGAGAAGGCTCTTGCAACGATCTAGGGAGAGGTAAGAGAGAACTGGGAGGAGGAATCGGCAGGACCCACAGACTGATTGGACTTGTGGAGGGGGCAGGGCAGGACACAGCATCATTATCTGACAGAAGATATGGCGTGGGTCAAATTGAGTTCCCTGAATTATGGCTGGGCCACATTCACTTTTAGCCAAACCTAACATGGTTAGGCTGGGGCAGGGTGATCCTTCTGTTCTCTTTCCGCCACCATGACAACGAGACTCTACTCCATTAAACCAATTTACTCCCTCTCCTTAGCCTCAGAAAAACGGGAGCCACTCTGGGGAGGGCTGTCCGAGTCCTGACCCCCGGTTCGCCCTGGGAATCGGTGCATCTGCAGCCTGCAGGCAGAGGACTCAGTGGCTCTCACTCTTTCCCTGCTGTTATTGAGGTTTCCGGGGACCATGATTCAGTCATGGTCTCTGAATCCTCTTCCAGTCAGCCCCATTAGGCTCAGAAAGGGAACACAGGGAGAGCAAGTGCTTCTTACTGGCGATGGCTGAGTTACACTAATTGCACTTAATTTCTCTGTACTGTGCCCAGCAGGGGCCTGCTGGGAGCTGGCAAGGCATTTTGCACAGCTGGCTGGCCCTGGAGCCATAGGCATGGGGCTGGGAAGGAGCTTTGGAAGAGGGGAAGGTGGAGAGAGTGGCCTAGAGTGGGACCCACTTTGGGGGCCTCGTGTATGTTTTCCGCCTGTCACCCATCTGTGTTGTAACTGGGAGTCTGTCTGGTTTCCCCATGGAAGCACACAGGGGGAAGAGATTCTGTCGTGGACATCTTTGTGTCCAGCACCTGGGCAGATGGGGCACAGAGGGGGCACTCAGTGTCTGTGGAATAATCAGAGGGTTTATTCTCTAGAATGTGAACTCCCCGAGGGAAGGAGTTTTATCTCTTGTGTTTGCTGCTGCATATCTAGCAGCCAGGGCCAAGTCTGAGATGTGTTCAATATACACATATTAACTGAGTGTGTGACCAAATACTCCCTTCCAACAGTTCTGCAAGGCAGGTGGGGTAGATAATGTCATTCTGCAGTAACTGTTCCCTCCCTCCCTGCCTCCCCAGGTTTGCTGCCTCAGGCTTGGCCATGTGACTTGCTTTGACCAATACTATGATAGGGAACCCAGGCTTGATCTTAAAATTGCTGCTATGTCCTCTAAAAATGGTTAGGTCATCCAGGCTCGGTGGCTCAGCCTGTAATCCCGCGCCTTTGGGAGACTGAGGTGAGTGGATTGCCTGAGCCTGCGGGTTCGAGACCCGCCTGGGCAGGTGAGACCTCATCTCTACAATAAATCAAAAAATTAGCCGGGCATGGTAGCGCGCACCTGTCATTCCAGTTACTTGGAAGGCTGAGGTGGAAGGATCGCCAGAGCCCAGCAGGTCGTGGCTGCGGTGGCCGGGAGTGGCCAATGCCCTCCAGTCTGGGCGACAGAGTGAGACTCCAACTCAATAAATAAATAAAAATGGTTAGGTCAGGAAGGGGTTATGCTGAGAGGTGGGCCGAGTGGGCTTGGAGATAGGTGTGTGGGGTTCCTGGCGGGCTGCATGACCATGGATTTCAGGGGTGGAGGGACACTGGACAAACAGATGCTCTCTGTGTCTTTGACCCTGACTGGGTTTATGCAATACCTTCCTGCAAGGGCTGTGTGGGTGACGCAACATCTTAGGGCCCTTTCCTGCTCTGAACAACTGGCCTACGCTCTCAGTTTCATGCCTTGGGCTCTTGCTGTACTCTGTGGTGTGGTACTTTTCGTGAGAATTCACCTTACCTTTCAAGGGTGCCCAAGGCACAGGGCAGAGAACTGAGCACCAGATGTGAGTATCAGCTCTGCTAATCTCTTCCTGTGGGTCTTGGACGAGCCAAGTACCTCTTGCAGCCTGGACTCTCACAGCTGTAAACCAGGGGCTTCAATAACTGAAACAGATAAAATCTAAGGACCTGTCCTGCTCCAGTTCTAAAAACAGACATTCCCCACTCCCTGCCTGCCCAGCTGGGGCTGAGAACCATCTTTCCCAGAATGAAGGAAGACTAGAATTATACTCTGAGAAAATATTTCACAGATTCCCAAGAAATGCTCAAAGAATTTGAATCCCATTGTCAATCCAAAAGTCCTGGAATCAATTCCTAGCTTTGATATTTATTATCTGTGTGACTTTAGAAAAGTCAGTTCATGTTGGGTCGTAATAGCTACAATGCTGATCTGTTTAAAGATTAATATATGTGAAAGAACCCCACACACATTAGGAACTCAATAAGCTTGTTACATCCAATTCTAGAATAATATTCCAGGATAGATGGTGGCAGGAGACATGGTTATAGGCTGGTGGCTTGGAGGATTACCTATAAGAAATACACTCTGCCAGTTCATAATCATAGGAGCATTTATTAAGGATTCCCTAGTATATGGGTGGCCATGTTAAACACATTTTCCATTAGCCCATGGAGTTTTTACTCTATGGAATAGATAGAATAGTTATTTTCATCTTATACACAAAGAAACTGAGGCAGAGGGAGAAAATTAAGGGGATTGGCCAAGGCCACTCAGTTAATGAAAGGCACAGCCAGGATTCAGATCTGGGACAGGCTGGTTCCTAAGAGCTATGCTAGGATGTTCTCCAGGGCTCTGACTACTCAGAGCGGCACATGCATATAAAACCAGGCTGTGTGTCCAGATGACATTGTTTGGCCCCTCTGGAACTGCTTATTAAACAGTGCCTTGACAAGGTTTCATGGCCCATGCTAAGGGGAAACTTAAGAAAAAGGCCTATAAAATTCACGATGCTGTTTACAACAGAAATTTGGTAAAAATAATTGTTGACTGCATCATGTAGAAATTTATCTGCGATGTCAATGTTAGGATCTGCTGTGTTTTTATTGTAAGATAGGTGATACTTGAGCACACACCTAGAGGGCTTGTTAAAACACGGATACCTGGGCCTCATCCCTAGATTCTGGGGTGGAGAATAAGACTCTAACAAGTTCCCAGGTGATGCTGATGCTGCTGGTCTGAGGACCACATGTTGAGAGCCTCTGCTCTAGAGCTTTGCCCAACAGATCTTGTTTTCTTCTTTGCTAGGGCTGCTAGGAAGCTTAGAGCCAAATTAAGAGCCACTCCAGCAAGGGCTCATGCACTTTCCCTTCTAACTTTACACCCAGCTCCCTTTAATTTTTCTTCCTTGCATTTTCCCATTTGACACAGTTTCCTCACTTAAATGAATGAGCAAACTAGCATTTTAAAAAACTGTATGCAACACCAAAAGTCTGTGGAATTGCACAGAAAATAATTAATCAAAAAATTCCATTCAATGACCAAGTTCTTGGATTCTGGTGTTAGGCTAACATGGGATTCAAATTCAGCCTCTCTGTGCATCAGTTTCCTTATCAGTAAACTGATAAACTCCTGCTTCAGAAGCCCTTTGGAAAGATTGCCTATGATAATGGCAAGTGATTATTATCATTATTATCAGGTAAAATGAAAATAAATAGCCTCATGGCTGTCACTGCTCTCAGCTGATCCCCCATATGATGGGAAGGAGGGAGGAAGTGCTTTGTCGTTGTGTATGATAAGAGGCCACTATGGGGAGGGAAGGCAGCTTTCTCTCTTCTGTCCTTGCTGTGTATGATTCTGCAGGAGACACAGTGAACAGCACGCACCACAGTGAACGGCTTTTTCCTGTCCAGGGTTTGTCATTGTGGGGAGCGCCAGGATGCCCTGTGACATCGCTATCTCACTGAGGGGCGGCAGACAGTTCCCTGTTGGAGAGTGATGAAAGAAACTGTCACAGCATGAAATCCAGGTAGACACAGTCTGACCCTCAGTCAGAGTGGCCTTCCCTGACTCCCCTCAAGGTTTTGCTTCCCTCTAGGACTTTAATCTTGAGTCTTAACTCTTCCTTCAGCAGTGAAGATTTCACAGATCAAGGACTGACGGCCATCATTTTTCTAAGAGAAGTGTTTTCACAGGCTAATTTCTTTCTAAGAGAAGTGTTTTCACAGGCTAATTTCATTGTTGTATTGATTTCATACTCATTACGAGTCAATCAGGTAGACATAGTTCTCCCTATTTTATGGGTGAATAAACTGAGGCTCAGAGAAGCCAAGTGAATTGCCGATATTACACAACTGACATTGTCTGACTTCAGCAACCACTCTTCCAATGCTATATTGTGAGCTGTGCGGATTTGTTACCCCAGGGTTTGAAGCCCACCCTCCCCCCAGCAAACTTAATACTTCTCTATTTATCACCAGCTCCCATTAGCCCCGAGTTTGCTTTTCAGCTCTGATGATGGCTGGTAGACAAAAGGGTCTTATCTGGCATGAATTTATTTCTATCCTTATTCCCAGAAAAGTCTGGGCTGGGGAGATAAATGTGGGAGGCCAGAGAAGGAGTGGGATGTGGGGTGTGTGTCAAAAGGTTACAAGTCAAATTCTGGTGCTGGCCTTTCCTGTCCTCATTCCCTGATCTGGACACAGGCCTTGAGGTGAAAACCTTCCAGAGGATATTCAGATAAACCAGCGGTATCCCAGATCAGGAACCACTGCTGCAGAAAGAGGGGTGGGCATGGTGTGCTGTAGTGACCAGAGCTCTGGACTCGGGTTCATGAGACCGGGTGTAGTCCACACTCTGCCATTTGTTAGCAGTAATGTGATCTCGGGTGTTACCTGAGTGTGATTCAGCTCATCCAGACAGCCTGGCCTCTGGCTTCACACCCAGCTTGAGGCCAGACTCCAGTCCCTCATTATATCTTCCCTGTAATGGGCTGAATAACGCCCCTGAAGCTATCAGGTCCTAATCTCTGATCCAGGAGAATGTTACTTTATATGGCAAAGACTTCTCAGGTGTAACTAAGGTAAGGGTCTTGGGATCGAGAGAATATCCTGGTCTGTCCAGGTAAACCCTAAAGGCTATCACAGGGTCCTTATCCTCAAGATACAGAGAGAGATCTGTGACAAGGTGATGTGTCCACGGAGACAGAGACTGGAGGAATGCGGCCACAGCATTCCAGCGGCCACCAGAGGCTGGAAGGGGCAAGAAAGTGACTCTCCCTTCAGCCTCTGGAGGGAGTTGGGCTGCTGACACCTTGACTTCTGCCCATTGATCCTGAATTTGAACTTCTAGCCCCTAGAACAGTGTGAGAATATATTTCAGCTGTTTTAAGTCCTCTCAGTTTGTGTTAATTTGTTTTAGCAGTCATGAGAAACAAATACAGTGTCCAGTAAATTCAACTCTAAGAGTATTGGCAAGCTATATAGATTTTACCCACGGTTTCATGGGGAGAAGAGGAAATGAATTCTTGGTTGTACATCGTTTAGCAGGAAGGCTGCACATGAGGGGTGGCTATCCTCTAGAATCCCTCCCTTTCAGCTGAGTCCCTCGTCATGCCTCAATAAACCTCTCCATGACCCTGGAGTGTCCTGGCTGGTTCCTCCATGCCACCTCCAGTCTGAATAATCTATGTGGGAAAACCAAAGGGCCCTCCTTGAAACAGCCACACAGGAGGCAGGGATGGACTCACAGAAGAAGACATTGTATTATCTTTCTGAGTGGACTGAGCACGAACGTTCAAGTCAGACAGATTTGAACTTTGCCCCAGCTCTGTTACTCACTGCCTGCTGGTACATCTTGACCTCTTGGCCCCTCATCACCTTATCCTTGAGGTGGGGGTAGACCACCTACTGCTTAGGGCCATTGAGGAAGTAGAAAAGGTACCCAGCCCTGGGTTTGGAATATATAGTTGTCATCATTCTGTAAGTGATTGATTATATGAGACAGTGATGCTGAGATTAACTGAGCACTTACTGTGGGCCAGGCATTAGTCTTAGTTTTTAAGAAGAATTGACTCATTGATTCCTCACCACCACCCCACGAGATAGAAATGATCATCATCCCATTCACCCATGAGAATAGGGAGGCCCAAGAGGCAAAATAATGAGCTCAACGTGACTGGGGCTGGTGAGTGGATCCAAACCCAGGGCAGTCTGACCCCAGAGCCACAGCCTTAGGGACTAGGGACAAAAGGAGGCACAGAGATGGGATGTCCTGGGGAGACTTAAACTGGAATTCTATCATGTCTGAGCCACCGGTGGATGGGAAGTGGTCCTTCCTTCAGTCTCCACAGGGGACCCGAGGCGTTTCCTGCAGGAGAACACATCCTGGGGAAAGGCGTTCTCTGGAACAGCTGGGTGAGAAAGAATCTGAATCCAGGCCTGGAGACAGCAGCATGTGGCTGACACAGCATCTAGCCCCAGACTTGGGTGCTGCCTTGGACAAAATAGTGCTTCAGTGGAGGGGAACCGAGGCAGCAGAAGAAAGAAACAGCTGATGCCACATTTGTTGCTGGTTCTGCGAGTAGCGAGTGAGAATGTGAGCCAGGGACAAGGGACTTAGGGCTGTTGAGTGTGGCCTCATCAACACAGGCTGGTGTGCTAATGGCGGTTCCTTTTAGTAAGTGTTATGAATCTGAATGAGATCATGCATGTGTATGAGACAGGTCACATTGGCCTACCACACTCAGGGTCCCAAACTGCCCAAACCACAGCCCTAGGTCCGGGCGCCAGGCACCCTTCACCTTCCTTCTCTAGCCAAGCTGATGACCACCAGAGGTTAGCAGTCACTTTATCATTTCACAGGCTGTTGAGGGATCTCTACCCAGTGGTTTAAAAAAAAGTGAGGGGCGGACTTCACACCCCCAGAAACATGTGTTGGTGAAGATGTGGGGAAACTGGAACGCTTGTCCATTACTTGAGAAAATGGACAATGATGCAGCTGTTATAGAAAACAGTCTGGCAATTCCTTAATAAGGTAAAACACAGAATTGTCACACAAGCCAGCAATTCCACTCCTAGGTGTATGCCCCCAAAGAACTGGAAACAGATGTTCAAACAGAAACTTGTACGTAAATGTCTCTAGCAGCACAGTTTGCAATGACCGAAAGGTGGAAACAACTCGTGTCCACCAATCGAGCGATGAATAATTAAAATGTGCTCTATCCACACAGTGGAATGTTATTCAGCCACAAAAACGGACAACATGGATGAACCTTAAAAACATGATGCTGAGTGAAAGAAGCCGGGCAGCCGGGCTCGGCGGCTCAGCCTGGAATCCCGCGCCTTTGGGAGGCTGAGGTGAGGGGATGGCCTGAGCCCGCGGGTTCGAGACCCGCCTGGGCAGCGAGACCTCATCTCTACAATAAATCAAAAAATCCGCTGGGTGTGGTAGCGCATGCCTGTAATTCCGGCTACTCAGAAGGCTGAGGCGGGAGGATCACTGGAGCCCAGCAGGTGAGGCTGCGGTGACCGGGAGCGGCCACTGCACTCCAGTCTGGGCGACAGAGTGAGACTCCAACTCAAAAAAAAAAAAAAAGGAAGAAGCCGGGCAACTAAAGGCCACATGTTGCATGACTCCATTTAGATGAAGTATCTCCAACAGGCAAATCCACAGACTTGTGGCTGCAGGACCCGGGGGAAGGAAGGAATGGGAAGTGTCTGCTTAATGGGAATGGGGCTCCCATTTGGGTGATATGAATGTTGTAGAACTAGAAAGTGTTGATGACTGCAAGACATTGTGAATGTAATGAATGCCACTGAATTGTCCCCTTTAAATTGGTCAAAATAGTACATTTTATGTTGTGTATGTTACCACAATAATAATAATAATAATAATAATAATAATAATAATAAAAGACAGGCTGAATTTATCTGGTTCTCCCTGTCTCTCACAGAAATGCCAAGAAAACAAGGCAGCAGGAGTGGTGCCTAAAAGAGGCTGAGGAAGAAGGGCCAGGGGGTTCCCAGATGGCTGTTGCAGTGAGGATGCAGGGGCTGGGCGAGCAGAATCTAGGGGGTGGCAGGGAGAGTGAAGGGTGGGCAGGGACATGGCAGACTCTCATCCCTACTCCACAGAGGGAACCAAGAGATGCATCCACCTCACATTGCCCACTGATGCAGAGACAAAAATCAAACCCGGGGCTGCTGGTAAAGCCCAGGCCTTTAACCACTGTGCTGCACTGCCCCATGGGCTACACAGACACGTTACCTAAGTCATTAACTTAGCTGGAGGCAGGACAGAGGGAGACCTACTGGTTCAGAAAACCAGATCTGCTCAGGAAAGAGGCAGGACAGATAGCCAATGCAAACAGCCTCTTCTCTGTTGAAACTGTTTGTAAGAACTTCCTGGCCTCTCTGGCATATGTGGATGCATATGTCCATGGACTTTTCCTAGAAGACTCCCACCAGATGATCCTTCACCCCAGGGCTTCTTGCAGATAACATGGTTCACCTTATACAAAGTATGACTGTTTGTAGCTGCCCGTTGACTTCTCCCAAGTGTGGGATGAGCCACAGTGAAGGTCCCAGTGGCCACGGGCCAGGGAGCCTAAATGCTTTGCTTGGCCTCGATGGGGCATCTGCTGTTCCTTTCTTCTGCTGCTCCAAAGCCCTTCCATCAAGGGACTCCTTTGTTCAGCACAAACTGCTGCCCCATGGGCTTTGGCGTCAGGCTGGGCCACTGGGCTCCATCGCCACGGACTTTTCCTGCTGATACCACCTCCACCAGATGTCATGAACTAGCATGTTCTCCAAGTTCTCCAAGTTTATTTCAGTTGGGTTTCTGTCACCAGCCACCTAGAGCAACCTGATGGCTAGGATCTGAGGAGTGTTCCCTAGAATCCGACCCGTGGGTCTATCCCACCCCCCGATCTTGGTAAATGGTGCCACCTGTAATCAACCTGTGATGCTCCCAGTCTTCCTCTTTCCACCCCAGCCAGTTGCCATGGCCAGGTGAACTTGTCCCTCTCTGTTCATCTCACTTAAGGTCTGCATTGTCTCTTGCCTTTAACACTTTTCTTTCCCAGTTTCAGACACTTCCCCTCTACTCCAGAGACTTTTGTACTCCCAGTCTCTTCCCCTCTACCTCCTGTTTCTCCCCAAATCTACCCCATCACAATAAAGCCAGACTGGTTTTTCTGAAACATAAATTTCATCCCTGCCCCAGCTGTCAGTAACATGTATTGTTGGTAAAGTCCAGATGCTTTCTTGCTTGGCAGTCAATGCCCTGCCAGGCCTGGGCTCCATGTGTCCCAAGTCCCAGCAGGGACCCTGGCCTGGCCACATCTGATCTGAGTATGCCAGACTCTCCCACCCTCCGCCTTTACTCATTCCGGCCCCGTGCCAGGACATCTTCTGTCCTCCTCTGTATGGCTAGCTAGTGACCTCCACGATCCCAGGTCTCACCTGCCCTGCCTACATTGTGCCCTCCTCTGGGCTCCCGCTCAGACCCCCGTGTGCATCCTACCTTGTTGCATGTGTGTAACCCTGTTTACTCATTTGTCTCTGTGAGTTCTGCACATCCGGTTGGTATCTGTCTCATTTGTCATTATGTCCCTTGCTCCCAGCACAGAGCCTGCCACACGGCAGGAGCTCACCATGGAACCAGAAAATACATTAAAGGAAAACGATTCCTGAGCCTGAGCTCAGGCCCTGGACTCTCAGGAGAGGTGGGCGGAAGCTCTTCCTTGGTGTCTCTTCCCCGACAGAGGTGTGATTTGGGCCATTGTGGCTCCTCTTCGCACCAATTCAGCTCAGCAGAACCTCTTTGAATTCCTGTAAATTACTTCCCTGCTATGACTTGTAAGCCGGTTGCCAAGCAACAAGAGGGGATTTGGTCCTTATCAAAGGGCC
Source organism: Carlito syrichta (assembly GCF_000164805.1). Lineage (NCBI taxonomy): Eukaryota > Metazoa > Chordata > Mammalia > Primates > Tarsiidae > Carlito > Carlito syrichta. The sequence continues at coordinate 427,899 of NW_007037784.1, forward strand.
TCATCCACACAGGAAAGTCGCACAGGAAAGATGTCTGAGAGCAGGTCGGGGGTGGGCAGTACCATATTCCCTCAGCCACCTGCCCTGCTGGGTACACTGCCCTGGTCCCAGGCCCTAGAAGGAGCACCACATGAGGGGACACCTGAGACATCTCCTTCCAAGACACCATTTGATTGGCTCACTAGAGCCAGAGAGGAAGAGCGTCCATTCACTGTGGGACCTGTTGCAGAGCCTGGGATCAGAGAGCTCAGAGTTGACATCCTACAACTGGCACTTAGCCTCATACCCTTGGGAAAGTGCTTTTCCCTGTTGATCAGGTTTTCTCATCTGGTCTGTGTAACTGTTAAGACCCATTCGCCAAGGCCACAGGGAGGAGAAATGGGATGATGGGCAAGGGGCCCATTGTGATGCCTCTCATTTGGTTGTTCTTAGCCTCGAGGTTTGACCTCACCCTGGGCTCACAGAAGCCACAGCAGTGGGTGGTCAGACTCACAGTGCCCAGCACCAAGTGAGGAAGTCACCAGAGAGAAATAAAGAAATAGAAGTCACTGCTGTGGTCCTTTCAGAATGTTCTGTCACCCATCCTAAACATCACAAACAGCACAACAGACGGGTAGATACTTGCTTCCAAATTTCCTTCTGAAACCGAAGATGGTTTTCAACTGCTGTTTACTGGGCATCTGCTCCATGCCAGGAGCTGAACCTGGAGTCCCATTCTCATCCTCCCAAACACCCTATGATGGGGCTGTTCCTGTTTCCATGGGCCCCGAGGCTTGGCGGTGGGATTTGATTCCAGGTCTGTGTGGTCTTGAAGTCTTTTGTGGCTAAAGAGCAGAGAGGGAGGAGGTGACTGGGTGGGAGGATGTTTGTGGGCCTGGATCAGTGCCAGGACGCAGGGCCCCCTCCATAAGTATTCGCTGACTGACTTAACTGTCCTTAAAGTAAAGGATATCCACAGTGTAAGGGCTAGTCTGACACTTTCAAAGTTCTATGAATAAAACGGTGTATGGTACAGGGGGAGGACCACTGGGCTTTGGGGCTCTCTGAATAACACACAAAGGCAACCTCCTGCCTCATCCGAATGGTCAGATAGCCTGGGATGGGGTTGTTTGAGCCTAAACTTGGTCTTTCAGGCACCATCTTGGTATCCCTGGAAGCTTCTGATCCCTGCTGCCCACTCCGCTGCCCTCTGCCAGGGCCAGGCCCAGGTCAGTCTTTGGACAGGTTCTGCTTCTTCAAGGACAACTGCCCGATGTCTGCAGGCTGCACCGACAGACCTGACCACTGCACAAAGCCCACATTCCAACCCCCTCTCCCCGCTCTGTGGGCTTCCTGAGCACAGGCGCCGGGTTCGGCCCATCTGTGGCCCAGAGCAGGTGTTTAGCAGTCTTGTCAAAAGGCAAGAAAGATGCAATCTTTTTTCCTGCTTTCTGCACTGCTAAAGCACTTATTGTTTCTGCCCCTACCTGCCCTCAAATTCCATTCCATTTCCTTCTTCCATCTCATGTGACTTTTTAATATACCTTGTGTCCCATTGGGATTAAACTCTAAGAGGAGCCCTGAACAGACAAACTGTCTCACCCCAAGAGAGGGCCCTAGAGCCGGAGCCCCCGATTTCCAGGGCAAAGCAGAAGCCAGGCAGAAGTTTCACAGGCTGATGGCGGCCAGCCTGTGGGTGAATTTCCACCGTCTGCCTCTGTCTCCCGCTATGTCTCTGGGGGTAGCTGGCAGCTGACTGTGGCTCTGATCCGTTGCTCCCATAATTACTTCCAAATGTCATTTTCATGAAGCCATATTCTCCTCCACACTGCTGTGACTCCCAGCCGTCCCCAACACGTGCCCCATTAGCTCTAAATCTGAGCTGGTGTATTTAAAAGGCACTGCAGCCCAGCTTACAGCATTGGCATACAAACGGGGACATGGCTGACTGTAGAGGGAGGGCAGGAATGGACACTTACTGAGCACCTACAAGGTATCCAGAACTTGGCAATGGCAGGTGTCAGTGTATAATCTCTAAAATCTTTGTCATCTTTAGAATATGAAGCCCATTGTATAGAGGAGGAATTAAGCCCAGAGAGGTGCAGTGACTTGTCCCAGGTCCCACAGCTCATAAGTGGTAGAGCCAGGATCCAAAACTGACTTGTGCTGTTGGACCTGTGTTTATAATCCCTGTTTTAAAGACTGAAGAAGCTGAGGTTCAGAAAGGTGGTACAACCTGCCCAAGGCTACACAGCAAATCCATGGCAGAACTTGGGCTTAAGCCAGGGTTATCTGGTCCCGAGTCTGTGCTCTACCCACTTGTCTACAGCTCCTCCCAGAACAATGCTCTGTATGTGACCCTGGATCACGTCCTGAAGAAAGGCAGAGGGGACACCAGAAGTCTCTAGGGCACAGAGGCCCTGTCTGTCCAGGCAGCTCTACCACCTCCCTTGACCTCACAGAACTCTTTCCTTTTGATGCCTGTAAGCTGGGAACCTGAGCCCCATAGTCTCACTCTGGGCTTGCCCCAGGTCTGCTACTGTGGTGACATGATGTCACCAAATGCCACTACCTAGTTCATGGCAGGCCTAATTCAATATGCATGCGCTTGTCTGTTTTTATTTGGACGATAAATAATGGCAGAAAACATCAACTGAACACTCGTCATTAAGCTCTAACACGAATCCCATTTTCTAGATGAGGAAACAGATTCAGAGAGGCTAGGTGACTTGCCCAAGGTCACACAGCTGGTAAGTGGTAGAGCTGGAATTCAAAACTCAGTCTGTCTAATCAGAGTCTAAACACTGATTGGTCATCCGCTCGCTGTGTTTCAGGTGCAGCACCAGTCAGTTTATATTCACAAGCTCATTAAAACCTCACAGTGGCCTTGGAGTATTCAGAGCAGTTGGCTAACCTGCCCAGGGTCATATCCTAGCACATGGCTGGGTGGAGATTTGAATCCAAGCTCTTTAGGATTCAGAACTTAAGATTTAACTATCTGCTGTCTCGCTCCTGCAAATAGTACCTGTCTACTAAGTACAGGGCACCAAGGTGGGCCCTCTGGAGACAGCCATTAAAGAGACACGTTCCTGGAAGGAAGATGGCAAGGTAGCCATCAGTTGTGGTGCAGTGTGAGAAGTGTGGTCTGAGGGGTGTGTCCAGGGTGGGAGAGGCCAGAAAATGGTAGTGACTAGAAAGTAGTAGTGGCAGAATTTTAATCCAGGCTGTGCAACTCCAGGAACCATGGCCAGGTGTCTGGCACAGGGCAGACATTCACCAATCAGGGAGTCTGATGACCCTCTCTGGTGTCTCCTCTCTGACCTGTCACCTCCTCTCCTTGAGGTCCTGTGGGCCTGGACTCCCTCTGTAATCTACCGGACAGAGGGAGGACTGGCACGTCCCTTCTCCTCTCAGCCTCCCCCTGGTTGCCGGAAAAGCAGGTGGCTTCCCTCATCTCCCATTCAAAGGCTGTCGAGCTGGCAGAAGGCAGATGAATGAGTTCCTCAGCCAGGGAAGATTTTGTTGCTAAAATACACGGTCTGATTAGGAGTGATTGAAGGGCTGGAGAGAGCGACTGGAGTTGGCTGTGATTTGTTCCGATTTGAAGTAGTTCTAAACAAGTCACCGGGAGGCAGGCGTGGGGGCCGCAGAGTTCAGCGGTGCGGGGCCTTGGCAGTGATACATTTCCTGTGGATGCCAGGGCCGTTTCCAACAATCCCGGACAGAGTTTTCAAACAGTTTTTGAAATCAGATTCAGTGCATTTGTCTCCTTTCCACTTGACGTGAAAGCTCCCTCTTTTGTCTCTCTCTCTCTCTCTTCTCTCTCTTCTCTCTCTCTCTCTCTCTCTCTCTATATATATATATATATATATAATTTTTTTCTTTCCAGCATCAGAAGTGAGCTGCAAATTAAGTGGCAGCAGCTTGGGAATGTGACTCTAGCCTGGTGTGGAATAATGATGTTATCTGTGGCCCGAGATCCGCCATGGCACTGCCTCCCATGTCGACTGACAAGGAGAATCTGCTTGGGGGAATTTATCCTGTCAGAACTGAAGGCAGTAATTGGGGCCAGTGATTCATGACCTCTTTATGGGTTCATGAATACATTCATCTTCCAGATTTATCTCATTTCTAAAATCCATGGTCGTCAGCTCCAGCCAAAGGTGGGGGGTGTGTGGAGGGGCTGGCATGGGGCAGGGGGGAGAAGCCTCTTTGCAAACAGAGATAAAGGGAGAGTGTTCAGGAAACGCAGCTCCCTGAAGAGGTTTCATTTAGCCGGATTGCGAGATGACAGACTCAACCTGCAATGAGGCCTGACAGCACTTTCCTCCCCAGCAGGGGAGGACCAGACTCAGTCCCTCCATTAGTCACTCCTGCCCTGGTTTGAGTCATAGCATTGCTGCAGTTGCAAGTGACTGTCCTGCTCCTGACCTTTCAATAGGACTGAACCAGCCACCCACCATTCGGGATCCAAATGCTCCGTCTAGGAGGATGACCTTGAACTGACCCCTAACAAAGGCATGATAGCCCAGCAGTTAGGAGGGTAGACCCTGGGGCCAGATCAGCTGGGTTCAGACCCTGGTTTTTCCCTTTAGCCACTGCATAAGCTTGAGCATATTACTCAAATTCTCTGTGCCTCAGTATCCTCATAAGACTCACCTGTGGCATGATTGTGCAGCTGAAAGGAGTTAATACATATTCAACACTAGTACCCAGCACATGCTCAATCAGTGCTAGCTGACACCACTCACTTCCCCTTGCTTTGCCTGGAAGCTCCTATCCTTGATTTTGACATCTGCTTCCAGTCCCATGGGTCAGGGACTCTCTGGACAAGTTGCTTCTGACGTCTAGCACCTGTACTTCCTGTGCATTTGGCTGTGATCACAGCTACAGCTCTGGACCCTCCAAAGCCCCACTGACTAAGCAGGCCTCACGCTGGAGGGGTGTTCAGACAGGATGAGACCATTTTCTGGTGAGGTCTGTTTGCAGGTGGCAGAGGCACTTGTCCCCGGGGCTCAGCCATGGTTGGCAGAGCTGGCGCTCCTGGATTCATCTCGCACTGTACCATGCTGCTTGGGGTAGTGTTTTCTTCATTGTGCTGATGTGCTATTCCTCTTTTCTTTCTTTCTTTTATTTAATTTGGGATCTCAATCTGTTGTCCGGGCTGGAGAGTGGTGGCATGATTACCACTCAGTGCAGCCTCAACCACTTGGGCTCAGGCAATCCTTCTACCTCAGTCTCTCAGGTAGCTGGGACTACAGGTATACACCAACATGCCTAGCTAAATATTTAGGGTTTTTTTTTTTTTTTTATAGAGAGACAAGTTCTCACTATGTTGCCCAGGCTAGAACTGTTGGGCTCAAGCGATCCTCCTGCCTCAGCCTCCCAAAGTTCTGGGATTATAGGCATGAGCCTCTGTACCCGGCCTCTTCTTTTTAATTGTGGCTCTGTCCAGGTCCTGGTTCATGGACACCATCCTGCTCACAGACCTTTGGAACACACCCTAGAGTCTCTCAAGTCATACTCCAGTCTAGCTTGCGTCTGCAAGGAAGGAGTTTCTCCCTCAGTTCTTGGTCCAAGAAGCAGCTGCAAATGGTGACAGGACTTTCATGTGATAGCTGTCTTCACAGTCAGTACTGTGGGTGTGATGGGCACAGCGTATCAGTGCTTGCAGAAAAATGTGCTGACTTACAAATTGGACAGACAGGTTTGCCTATATTAGGGTAGGGACTAGGGGATTCTAATCTTCTAGAATAAGTTTCTTGAATTGTTGGTTGCTTCTTGCATACAAGAGAATAAACAAGCCTTTTGTGTGTTGTTTCCATTTGATGTGTTCAAAGTCACATTCTCAAAGTCTTGGAGCTTCAGAAACAACTTTCTGGATCCTTGTATCTTAGAAGGAGCCTCAAGTAACTCAGCATATGCGTGTCTGGAAGCCCTGTGGTACAAGCAAGTTTGAAATAAGCCTGGAGGAAACGCAGTGCCCTAACACTCACTTTCAGACACATCCCTTCCTTAAGGTTGAAAGAGCATCCTGCATGTCAACCGTATTGTCTAAAACCAAGATACAAACTCGCAAGATGTCAAGGGATGACATTTTGCCTGACTCTTTGGATTCAGAGTCCTGGGTTCAAATCTAACCATTTGCTAGCAGTATGACCTTGGCAACATCTTAGGTCACTCAGTCTTAGCTTGCCTTTCTGTAAAATGGGGTAAAGATACTTCACCTTCAGAGAAGTCAGAAAACTTGAACAAGCTGGCGCAGATGCCCAGTAGATGCTAGTTCCTTCTCCTCGCCTCTTCTTCCCACATTCTGAAACCTACACCCTCTAGCCCAGCAGATCCCAACCTTTCTGGCCTCAGGGACCAGTTTCGTGGAAGACTATTTTTATATGGACTGGGAACAGAGAGGAAGGTTTTGGGATGATTCACATGCATAACGTTTATTGTGCACTTTATTGCTATTATTATTACATTGTAATATAAAATGAAATAATTATACAACTCACCATAAAAAGAAGCAGCAAGGATGAGAGTGGTAAATAAAGGAATTGGCATGCCACACGTGGACTAATATAAGTGTTGGATTCTGACTTAAAGTCTTCTACCAGATGCAGCTTGTACAATTGAAGTACGTCAACTCCCTTGGCACTCACTGACACGGTTTTGATATGAGTCTACAAGCAATTGATTTACTATGGTCTCTGTGCAGTCAAACCTCACTGCTAATGTTACTCTCTATTTGCAGCCACTTCCCAGCACTAGCATCACTACCTCAGCTCTACCTCAGATCATCATCATCAGGCATTAGATTACCATAAGAAGCTGCAACCTAGATCCCTCTCATGTACAGTTTACAATAAGGTTCATGCGCCTATGAGAATCTGATGCTACCACTAACACAACCGAAGGTGGAGTTCAGGTGGCAATGCAAGCAATGGGGAGTGGTTATAAATACAGACTCCCTGTCACTCACCTCCTGCTGTGCAGACTGGTTCCACAGACCAGTACCAGTGGTTTGGGAACCCCTGCTCTAGCCCAACCTAACTGCACACTAGAAGGTCAGTCCTGGAGACATCCAAGGGTCCTGCTGGGAGATATGCAGGGAGCTCTTCCTTTTATCACTGTGGGCTTCATCAAAGACTCTCAGGCAAAGTGCTCATTGTGGGGTATTCGGGCAGCATGCAAGCTTCTCTGTTCCTTCAGCCAAGCACACTTGCAGGTGAGTTATTTTCATGAACTTTGCCAACCCCACTGCTGATGGAACTGGGCACAGCACCCTCAAATTCCCTGGTCTGAGAAACCGTCCTTGAGGACTCTGCTTCAGAGAAGAAATACACCTTCCCTTCAGTACCAGGGGTTCCCTCACTGCCCTCTGCCTAAACCCTCGCTCTCCATCCCTACCCCTACCTCCACTCCTCACCCCTATTCTCTATCCCCAGCCAAGCTTCATAATGACCAGTGAACACCTGTCACTCAGGACTTTTCAGAGAAGTCAGTCCTGGGGAGATGTGTGGTAGGACTTCGGTGGCCTTGACATTGAATTTTATGCACATGCTACAAAGGAGATGGAGTGGGGACCTGTCTGAGAAGGGGTGACTCAGTTGGATGGACTGGATGCTCCCTCCCCCCGGGTGCATACAGCAGACACTTAGAATTGCATGGCCATGTGGTACCTGCTACACTTTTCATGAGAAACCCAATATGAGCCACAGGTAATGTTTATCACATGCAGACACTGTGCCAGGCACTACTTTTCATAACTCATTAAGGGGACTACTGTCACTTCCAATCTATAAATAAGGAAACTATTGTTAGAGAGTCAATAGCATGCCCAGCTTCAAAGAAGTGGTCTTTGAATCTTGGCTTTCTGACCCCAAAGTGCTGTTTTCTTAACCATGTGCCATACCAATCCCTTGGAGAGGAAAAAGTCAAACACCATCTCTTCCTACCCAAGGACAAGACTGATCCATGATGCTTCCTGAAATGTCCAACACACCATGGCTGACTCTGTGCATCCTGCCATTCAGTGGACTTGGTTCATTAGGAAGGAGGGGGTACCAACAAAAAACGAGGAAAGATGGGAACATCCATAAAGCACCTACCACGTGTTCATCCCATGTTGGGTACCATCGAGTAATCAAGATCCTGGTCCTGCCAGTTTTCAGCTGTGTTATCTAGGGAAGGTCAGCCTTTGGGACCCTTGAGTCCCTCATTTATAAAATGGGAGCCCTTCAGTACCAGGGGTCTTCTCATTGAGTATGAATTCTATCTTGACTCAAGTGGTTAAGGGCAATCTTGTATTCTGTTATACAACAGGGGTCCAGGAAGCTTCATAGGCTTCCCCTGAAGAGAGAGTCCACATTCCTCCCATCACCTCAGGCCTCTGCTCCTTTTTCTACAGTAATGACTGGGAAGGGAACATCCCCTGGACATGAGTTTCAAAGTTCCAGCTCCTTCCTGAGGCCCACACTGCCATGGCAATTCCTCTCTCCCCTTGCATTCAGGGAGAGAGTGACTGAGAACACAGGGATGAGGGGCCCAGCCAGAGATGATGTCTCGTTTAATGAGGGACTGTGGGAGGGTGGAAAACACTCTCGATGTATCTTTGTTGCCTAACACCTCTTAAATTCTCCCTTGAATACTTCTAATTCAGCAGAATGTGAACAATTATAGCAGGAAGCTATTCATAGGTGGAAGGGGGCTGATGGAATTATTTATCAAAGTGACATTTTAATTATAGTGAAGAATGAGTTTATTGTCACCGAGATGGAAGGCAGTGTTACTCGGCCTCCACACGCCCCTCCAGAGTAAATTACAAATGCACCCCTCTTCATGATAACTCCATTAGGTGTTGGGGATGTAGGAAGACAACGGCAGGTCCTTTCTGGTAAACATTTCTGGAAGGAGGTGAAGGTGAATCCCTGTGAAGGATGCTGCTACATGACAGGAGATATGGGTTCTTCAGGACTCATGGGGTCGACAGATAGAAGCCAGCTGGAGTCAGAAGAGTCTCTCTTTGTTGTTTCTCCCACCCATCTGTGGACCAGGCCACCTGGCCACGCTGTTCTGATGTACACATTCATATTTACTTACTTGAAGATGGGGTCTCGCTCTGTTACCCAAGCTAGAGTACAATGGCATGATTATAGCTCACTGCAATCTGAACTTCCTGGATTCAAGTGATCCTCCCATCTCAGCCTCCAGAATGACTGGAACTACAGGTGTGTGCTACCTCACTCACCTAATTTTCTTATTTTTTGTAGAGATGGGGTCTTGCTGTGCTGCTCAGGCTGGTCTCAAACTTCTGGCCTCAAGTGATCCTCCTACCTTGACCTCCCAAAGTGTTAGTATTATAGGCATGAACCACTATGCCCAGCCTTCACACTCACTTTTAAATAGTAGAATGTATGCATAGCAAAATTCTGACTATGTAAAAGCATATATGATCAACATGAAGTCATTGACGTAAATGAGCCAATTTCCTTGACCTCCTGACCCTTGGTTCTCCTCCTCTGAGGCAACCAGGCAACCGGTGTGTCCAGACTCTCCTAAATGGGTCCTGAGATCATCTACACATCTACAAGCATATCTGTAGACTGTGCTGACTTTGATTTTCTCCTTTGGCTGTAGCTGGGCTCTTTTATGTCTCCATCTAGGAGGAAAACAAGCAGAAGGTACAGATTATGTTTCAGCCTTCTTGTGTTTGCCCAGAGCTTATGGCAAGGCAGTGTTAATTTTTACTATTTAGTCAGCACCTGCCACACGCCAACCATGTGCTTAGCACGTTGCAAAGGCCTTATCTCAGACCTTCTACAATCCACTGAGGACTGAATCTCTTGCCCCAACTTGCAGACAAGGAAGCCCAGGTTTTAGAGTGGCTGGCTCAAGTGCTTGGGTCCCCTGGAGTCTGCTCCTTTGGGTGGGACCCTGGGCTTGCCTCCATTCGTCCAGCATGGAACAGATGCTGACTCGAGCCTGCCACTGTGTCGAAGAGAATGGAGAAGTAGTCTCTGATCTCAAGGCAATCTCGATCTATGCTATGTGTCCAGTGGAACAGGGTAAATAAATCAACACGATATCCTGGTGAACAGTAGGGGGTTTCATGAAATGTGCTTTGTGTTTGGAAAGAGGAAGATGAGTGTCTCAATACAAACTCTGCCATTTTCTAGTTCTGTGTCCTTGGATAATTAACTTAGTTCTTTCAAAACTTAATTGGCTTAACTGTAAAATGGACATATGAATACGCACTTCATTGGGCAGTTAAGGATTGAGCATAATAATGGTGAAGAAGTGAATGAAATTGAATGAACATTTCTCCAAGGAAGATATGCAGCGAGATGCAGCCTTACACCCATCAGGGTGATTATTCTATGAAACAAGAAACAAATGAACAATAACAAAAAATAGCAAGTGTTGGCGAGGATGTGGAGAAATTGTAACCCCTGGGCACTGCTGGTGGGAATGTAAAATGGTGCAAACTCAATTGAAAACAGTATGGCAGTCCCTCAAAAAACTGAACATAGAATTATATGTGACCCAATAATTTTACCTAACAGAATTGAAAGCAAGGATTCAAACAGATATGTGTACCCTCACGTTCACAGCAGTACTATTCACAGTAGCCAATGGTGGAAATAACCCAAATGTCCATTGAGAGATGAACAGATAAATAAGATGCATATGCACACAATGGAACATTATCAGCTTTATTGAGGAGGGAAATTCTGACACACACCATACTACGAATGAATCTTGAGGATATTATGCAAAGTGAAATAAGTCAGACACAAAGGACAAACACTGCATGACTCCAATTATATGAGGTATCAAATGTATAGAGACAGAAAGTAAAATGCTGGTGGCCAGGGGCAGGGTGCAAAGGGAAGCAGGGAGGTGCTCTTTAATGAGTAGAGAGTTTCAGTTTTGCAAGAGGTAAGACATTCTAGAGGTGAGTGGTGGTGAAGGTTGCACAATAAAGTGAACATTCTCAGTAACAATGAATTGTATGCTTGAAAATGGTTATAATGGTGAAATTTTATGTTATGTTTATTGTATCACAATGTAAGAAGAAAATAATTGGGAAACTTCAACAAGTGCTAATTTCTCTCTCCTCTTTTCTTTCCCCTTTCCCCATCAACAAGCAAAATGGAACTTCCACCACAGTCCAGGTCCTGGGACACAGCCCATGGCTCCTGCCTCCATGTGGCTCAGACTTTAAAGGAAAGAAGGATGGATAGACAGGCAATTATCACTCTGTGTGATCTGTGCTGTGTTAGAGGTCAGCCTGGGACTCAGAGAAAGCAGGAAGTGAGCCCAGAATGTGTGTTTATGTGCATGTGTGAATGTGTGTGTGCATATGTACACATGCATGCGTGTGTGTGTGTGTGCAAGCAAAACTCTAATTCAGCTCAGGGAGTTGGAGGGGGACAGAGAACATTGTCTCAAGGAGTTGACACTTCAGCACATAGTGATGCTCTGTAGATGGAGGTCAGTGCACTAAAGCTCCTCCTTGCTCTCTTTTCCTTCCAGGGTGGTCAGTGTGGCCAAATACCTGAGTTCTGGCCAAGCGGAGGGGAGAGGAGGTGGGCCCCCCTTCCCTTCCAGGCCTGCCCCATACAATCCGGAGGCTCATTCCAGACTCCCTTTTGAAATGGCATCCCACAGGGTTAGAAAAATTAGTAACTGATAAAAATTCTTGAGCTTGTCTTGCAGGACAGCAGATAAGAAAACAGTTTGTGAAACAGTTTGTTATAATCCCTTCTGTTCTCTGGTAACAAAATTGGCTGACAGGCTGAGACTGGTTAGAACCAACATGGCTGACTAGAGTCTGCGCAGAATGGACTTGCTCACCCGATAAGTGACCTTCTGACGTCATGGCCTGATTTTCCATTGCAGGTTGCATATCAACTTCCCCCACATTTGCACATGCCACCCACAAAGAGGCATGAAAGGCAACAGTGCCTGTCCCAGGGATTTTGCAAACTCCTCTTCCTTTCACCCAGTCACTGTCCAGCTCTGAAATCCCACCTCCAAAATCTCTCCCTTAAATCTGCCACTATAAGTCTTGTTGAGGAAGACAGATTTGAGCCTAAGTCCTGTCTCCTTGCTTGGCCTCCTGGCAATAAACCCATCTCGCTACAAAAATTCAGTACTTTGGTGTTTGGCTGTCCATTGCGTGTGGGCAGATGGACCTAGTTTGGGTTGGTGACACTGACCCTAGCCAGTAGCATCAGGGATCAGATGGGGAGCCACAGGATGGAAGGAGCCTGCATGGAGCAGACGCAGACACACTCATCCACTCTGAGCTTCACTGTCTGCGAAGAGAGCAAGAAGTAAACTATGAGGGTGTTCAGCTGCTGAAGCTTTGGGGCTGTTTGTTACAGCATTTGTACTGTTCTAACTAATACAGTCTGGCAGGAGACCCGGAAATGGAGACCCGGAAATGAAATGGAGACTGTCCCAAGAGGGGTCAGAGTGCTGGTGAGCCCCCCCCAGTTTGGGTGGGTGGTGTGCCTGGAGTACAGATCCAAGCAGCTTAGCGTGAAGTTGGACCCTCCTCCACCCCTCCCATCACACCCGGACCTGGTGCCTGCTCCAAACTCACCGTCACCAAACCATAAAGCAGAGTCCAAGTGTGAAGCTCCTGCCAACTAGATAGAAATGTCTCAGCTGCAGCCAGCTACCCCCTTGCGGGTCACTTCCCTACTCTGGCTCTGCCTGCCTCAGCTCTCAGGTTTAAACAGCAGGATGGGGACTCCTGGTCTCTTCAGCTCTCCCTCAAGGAGCTGTGTCTGGCAGACATCAAGGTGGTTGACTAGCAACCTGGCTGGGAGTGGCATTGGCCCAGACCAGGTGCCAGGGTGCTCTGGAATGACAGATCTCCAGTCTCCCAGTCTAGGCCAAGGGAAGTGTGGATCTTTCCAGCAGCCTCCTATACACTCTCAAGGTCATCCCTGCTGGCTTTGAGTTCCTGAGCTTTCTTCCTATAATAGGAGCAGCACTCACCGACACTAGAGTGTGCACTCTGTCCTGAACACTCTGCCCATGCTTCCATGTGCTATTCCTTCCAATTCCCATGCCACTCCTGGGAGTTCTGAGCCATCTCCACCCCCATGTTGCAGATTAAGAAAGGGATACTCGGGGAGGTGGAGCCACCACTTGAACCAGGCATCAACTGATATGGGCCCTCGACTGTCTGCAGAGTCTGCTGTCCTGGGTCGGCTGTCGGGAATGATCTGGAAGGTCAGACAACTCCAAGGCCAGTCTCAGCTCACAAAAAAAGAATAACGCGGGCACCTTCACAACCCCTGTTCATTCGGGCTTGTGCCCCACAATTCCTCCTCTGAGGGGCTTCCCTGATGCTCCAATCTAAAATAAAAGCGCCCAGCCCTCAGGCACTCTCCACCTTTGCCAGGCTTAATTTTCCTGTGGCGTATTTATCCTTGTATTTATTTGTGTATTGGTGACAAGGACAGGGACATCGTTTCATGCCCTACTATTCTTTCAGCACCTATAACAGAGCCTGGCAGGTAGGTGGTGTTCCATAAATACATATGTCAATTCACTTAAGGTCCTGAACACCTAATAACAGGACCACTTATTCGGTACTTGTTAGGTATCGGGAACTGTGCTGATGCTAATATGAAAGTATTATCTCATTTTATCCCACAACAACCCAGAGAGGTGGGCACAATTAGTATACCCATTTTATGAGATGAGGAAACTGAAGAGGAGAGGAGAAGTGACTTGTCCAAGGTTGTCAGCAAGAAGCAGAGGATGGACTAGTCTAACTCCAAGGCTTGGCTGACCTTGGCTCTCAACCTGTGGCCATCTGCAGCCAGACTGAATCAAAGGAAATAGCCATGATACACGAAAACTCAGAACTGGGTGGGTTTGCTCTGCAAAGCTCCCAGGCTCCCTTGGCTATGCCTTTTATTCCCTTCCCCAGGATTTGGGGAAGGATTTGGGGAGCAGGGAGTGGGCTCTCTCTTGGTCCTGCTCTGACTCCACCCTTTTTAACAATATGGCATCCCTACAGGCAAGTGTGAATGACAAGCACAGTCACAAAACTGATACGTGCTTCTTTTTCAATCTTGCAACACCACAAATTATTCCTGTAATCTTTCAGGGAAATAGTAAGCTCCCTTGAGAGTAGAACTGGCTGGCTTTAACATGTGTAGGGTGCAAATAAGCACGCTGGCCCTGAAGCCAGACCACTGGCAACTGGTCTCAGTGGATTTGCCACTCACTGACTGTGTGACTTAAGGTGAGTGACTATACCTCTCTGTGCCCTAGTCCCTCATCTGAAAAATGGAGACAACAGTTATGTTCAGAACAATAAATCATGGATTAGAGAAAAAACCCATGGGGGTTTAGTACTGGATGCTTTCTGGGCCCTTCCCTGACTTTCAGTTTTAGAGCACCCACTTTTTTTTCATGAACTTGAAAGGTTAACTCTTTCCAGGTCTGACTCCTGATGCTGGATGACACATCAATGAGCAAACCAACAGGTCTCTGGGGACCCATGAGAGCTGGACTGCTCAGGGAAGGCTGGCCTTAACCCCCTCCCCATATTGAATTTGCTCCTTCATTCATGGCCTTTGCTGTACCAAGCAATGAGCTGGTGATGGCAAGAATAGCACTTACCTAAAGTAGGTTCCCCTGTGCTAGGCTAGATAACGGTCCCGTAAGGATGTCTGTGCCCTCATTCCTGGAATATTTTACCTTACATGGTGAAAGGGATTTTGCAGATGTGGTTAAATTAAGGATTCTGAAATGAGGAGATGTCCCTGGATTATCTAGGTGGACCCAATGAAACCACAACAGTCTTTATTAGAGGGAGGCTGAGGATTGGAGTCAGAAAAAAGGCCATGTGATGACAGTGGCAGAGGCTGGGATGATAAGCTTAGAAGTTGGAGGAAGGAACCACCAGACAAGGCATGCAGGTGGCTTCTAGAAGCTAAAAGAGGCCAGGAAACATATGCTTCGCTGGATCCTCCAGGAGCACAGCCTTACAACAGCCACCTTGATTTCAGTCCAATAAGACTCATTTTGGACCTCTGACCTCCAGAACCGTGAGGCAATACATTTATCTTGTTCCAAGTCATTATATCTGTGATATTTTGTTACAGCAGCAACAGGAAACCAATACACCCTATCCACAGCCCGCCCCACATTACTCTACATCACATGACTTGGAATTCTTCAGAGCATCAACCTCCACCTGCAATGGCAAACTTGTTGCTTGTCTGTCTTCCTTGCCCACTGGTCTCTGAGCTCCAAGAGGGCAAAAATTGTCTGTTGTGTTCACTGCTACACAGCCAGAACTGAGCACAGTGACAGGCACAGGGGCACTGCTTAGTAAACAGTTGCTAAATATGATATATGAATGGGTGTGCAAACCCTGCCCACTGTTCATGCAAAGTCCTGGGCCAATCTGCTATCCATGGAAGGGGTGATTGGTAGGCCGGGGAGACCACAAATGTAACGACAGGAATAGCAACACCAGCACCTATTGTAAACTGAACACCTGATAGACCAGGTACTGTGCTAAGCACCTTATAAGCACCTTATAAATGGCTCATTTATTCCTGACAACAGCCCTTGAGAAGACAAGGGACAGACCCAGGCTTAGAGAGATGAAGTAACTTTCCCCAGCCATAGGAACAGGTAGTAAATTTCAGCAAACTTGTCTAGCTTCAAAGTTAGTTCAATTTTTACTGATTAACTGCTCTCTTGTAATTTCTAAGAACTCTTAGGGCTTTTACATTCTTGCCTATTCTCCTCCTCCATGTCCTTCTCACAGTCCCCAACAACATGACCATCGTCATCACAATCACAATATCTCAATCACAACACCTTACTATAGCACTTGATATAAGCAAAGTACTATGATAGTTACAAAGAAGTAACATTTTTCGAGACACTGACAGATGAATTGTTGAGGTAGGTCAAGTACTTGGAGTCTACAGAGGTGACAGAAAGGAGGTGACAATAATAGCCATCATTTGTTGAACACCTAATATGTACCAGGCAGGGTGCTAAGCACTTTACATGAATGGTTACATTTAGTTCGCATGACCACAGCTGGGGTAGGTATTAATTATCCCCATTTTACAGATGAGGGCACTGAGACTCAGGCATGTTACTTGGCTTGCCCAGCAATGAGGGGGAAAGTTGGGACTTAACTGCAGATACATCTAAACCCAAAAGCTGTGCAATCAACCCCTATGCTCTCCAGGGTCAAGGCTACAGGAGACAAGCATAACCACTGGCTCCCCAGAGGGTAGATATATCAATCCCAACCCCAGAGGCTCTGCAATCAACCACTAGGCTCTCCAGCCTCTCTAACTGCAAGGTCAAGGCCCTGTGCTCGAGATTATATAGGAGACATGCAGAACCACCAGGTTTGGGAGGTCCAGGGTCTAGAGATTCAGCACTCTCCAAAGTGTGGCCAGACTCAGAGGCAGCCCTGCTCCTGAGAGGAGTGAAGGTGGCCCTGAGACTGGGTTCCATGTGAACATCTGTCACGTGCCACGTGGTGAATGGCCCCATCTGCTCTGGGAGGTATCCTCACCATGAATGCATTCAGCCCTGATTTCCTCTATTCACTATGCCATTATGAGCTGGGCTTCAGACGCCACTGGGGACACTAATTGTTCTAGTAGTGGCAGACTGACTCTGCAGCAAGAATGAGAGACGGGGGCTGGCAGACTTGCAGGTATCGCGGACCTGGTAATGGGCAGAAAGACACATCTGGGAGACTAGCAGGTGGAGCTAAGTACGTCCGAGTGGGAGGGCTGAGAGGTTGGGGAGCTGTGTCACAGTTAGGGTTTCAGGGAAAATGCTGTGGAATGTGCCAGACAAGCCAACAAGCAATGCGCAGTGAGTTCTGTGGCTCACACTTCTTCCACGGTAGGGTTCAAGCCCAGCTCATCCTCCAGTTCACTGGTGGCCTTGCACAAAACAGGTCCCCTCTCTGGGCCCCACATCCCCCTCTGAAAAGTGTAGGAGTCACTGGCTTAGATGCTCTCTAAGGACATTTCCATTGTGAATATTTTCTGGCTTAATTAGGCTGGAGCCTTACTGTTAAAAGAGCAAAATTGAACTTAGCTTTAAAAAAAAAAGATTTTCGACTCTGGATTTGGTGTTTAGTGGCTGTGTGACCTTAAGCTCTTCCTTTCTGATTCTCAGTTTTCTTACCTGTAAAATATATATACCACCTGTATCTAAATCCTAGGGCTGTTAGGGGATTAAATGAGATAATTCCTGTTAAGGGCTAACCCAGTGCCAGACTTGGAAAGCACTCGGTCAATGGGGCCACACTGATGACAGCCATGAAGCCATCAGACCCGCTCTACTCTGGACTGCCAATTTCTTCTCTCTGGGAGACGGAAATGGATTTGGAGCAAGGCAAAGAAAGCACATGGATTCCTCCATTACCACTGATTGGAGCTGAAAATAAAACTGAAATTCAGCTAGAAAGGCAGGAGCTTGTGAGTCACTAGGGAAAGAGTCCCCTCTGCCAGCCACTGTGTCCTGTGAGATTTCCCCTCCGCATCTTTCTGTCCTTGTCACTGCGACCTGCTTCTCCTGTAGGCTGGGTGCCTCCCCCACATCGCACACTGATCGTGCCTCTCTCCAAGCTGGTCTTTCTGTCTCCTTGACTCTATGAGTCCCTGCCAGATTCCTGGTGTTAAATACAGCTTTTCTTATATTATTCTCCTGAGCCTAAGTCTTTTCCGACTCACAGGCTCCCAAGTTTGGCGTTCTAGGCTTTTCCAAGTTCTGGTCCCAATCTCCCCTGCTGCTTTTATCTCTGATTTGGCTTCCCAAAATCCCCGTGAATGGGCCCAGGAACAACCTCTCTGGGTTCCTGCTTTAAGCCCCTTCTGTAAACCTAGCATTAAGGAAGTAGCACATGCATTCATTAATTTATCTATCCAATAAACAACAATCAGAATTTCTAAGAAGCACAGAGCCTGGGGAACATGGCATGGCTCTGGTGGCCTCCATGTAACTGCTCTCTGGTCTAGCGCTGTGGCAGACATTACTAATAGATCATAGCACTTCCTTTCTCACCAACTTCAGATGCAGCCTCCGAATCGCCCTCAAAGCATTTCCTCAGGCAGCCTCTACTCATCAGTTGAGTGGGCACAACCCATATTCCATCTTCAGGAAGGGAAGTCAGACAGATGGGAGTTCCAGCCCTATCCAGTGCCTCCACTTTCCTCTGTGTGACCTCAGGTGAGGCCATTCTGAGCATCCATGTACTCAAAGTTAACATAATGACAATCATCATTGCCTCACAGGTCTACTGGGAGATTAGAAAAAAAAATGAATAAACACTTCAGAATGATATTTTGGGAGTTTCTCGCCACCCTTCCCCCATCAGCCCAGCAGCATGCATTGCCCGAAGGGTGGGGTGATGCAGCAGAAAAACTGCGAAAAGATTTTCAGTTTATTGAGCCTCAAGAGCTTACACTCTAAAGATCATTTTTGTGCCCCAAACAATGGATTTTGAAGAATAAATGAAGCGGGTTATTCTGTCCTCAGGCTATCTCAAGCTTCACTAAGGCAGGGGAAGGACAGGAAGGAAGAAAACAACTTAGATGCTGGTGGTCAATGGGAGGGAGGAAGAAGAGAGCCCTAAGTCACCCTGGAGAGGAGAATGCTTCTCTGCACTTAGCCTGGCATAGGGAAAGCAGAAATACCCAGGAAGATGGACTGAGGCAGCCTCCCAGCACGCTCCCCCACCCACAGATTCTGAGAACTTTCATTTTTATCACGTAGGCAACTTCTCAGGAGTTATGAAGACATATGAACAGACTGGCTTTCTAGTCTGTTGTCAAATACATTTAATCAGTTTATTAAATAGTCTTTAACAAATGCTTTGCGGTTTGATAAATTTGGGCACAGCAGGCTAGGGAGACAACTTGCTCCCCTGTAATTCAAGAAAATGTGCAATCCTTCAACATCAAATTCTCAACTGACTGCCCCCACACATTCGCTGCCTCCGACTCTTCCCCAGTTTCTAGGGCCGTGGGTGTGTGCTTTGGGAATCCCGATGGAGTAGGACTGGAAGCTGAAAGGTGTTATGGAAGTAAGGCAGCTGCCCGTAGATTTTTCTGGCATTCCCTCCCAGCCCACCTCTTCTCAGTCAGTTGGAAATCCGGTCCTGGGATCTCCCTGGGAACAAGAGACTCCAAAATATGCCTGAGACCAATAGTCTGGGATTGGCAACCTATGTTTCAGCATATTTAAGGGGTGGATGAAATGTTATAGAGTGAGTACTTCCTACCATT
This sequence comes from Carlito syrichta, assembly GCF_000164805.1. Classification (NCBI taxonomy): domain Eukaryota; kingdom Metazoa; phylum Chordata; class Mammalia; order Primates; family Tarsiidae; genus Carlito; species Carlito syrichta. The sequence goes on from NW_007037784.1 coordinate 447,185, forward strand.
TATTGAACAACTGCTAAATGTTAGGCTGTGCTGAGCCCTTTATTTATATTTTCTCTATTTTTCATGGCAACTGTGGAAGGAGGTATTATCCTTCATCTTCTAGAATAGCCAAAAGACCTTGGGGAAGCACCTGGTCACAACTACCCAAGAAGTAAGTGGTGAAGCCACTTGTAAACCTGGTACCTTAAACTGTGATTCAAACCATCTACATATCACCTGTTGTCTGCTCTATGTCACTGGGGCTTAAGATAACTATACATCTTTTTCATTCTCCAGGTGGGTGCTATAGTTTGGATATTTGACTCTCCACATCTCATGTTGAAATCTGACCCCCAGTGTTGAAAGTGGTGCCAAGCAGAAGGTGTTTGGGTCGTAATGCCATTGTCACAGTAATTAGTGAACTCTTGTTCTATTAGCTTCCAAAAGAGGTTCCCTGAGAGTTAGCTGTTAAAAAGAGCCTGGCACCTCCCTGAATCTCTTGTTTCCTCTCTCACCGTGTGATCTCTGCACACACTGGCTCTCTTTTACCTCCCAACATGAATGGAAGCAGCCAGAGGCCCTCACCAAAAGCAAATGCCAGAGTCATGCTTCCTGTACAGTCTGCAAAACTGTGAGCCAAAGAAACCTCTTTTCTTTATCGGTTACCCAGCCTCAGGTATTCATTTACAGCAAATGGATTAAGATAGTGGGTTTAATCATCATATGGATTCTTTTTTTTTTTTAGTTGGGGTCTCATTCTGTCACTTATGCTGGACTGCAGTAGGTTCACCACAGCCTTGACCTCCTGGGCTCAGATGATCCTTTCACTTCAGCCTTCCAAGTAGCTGGGATTAGGCAGGTGCCACCATGCTTGGATAATTTTTGTAGGACTTGCTATGTTGCCCAGGCTAGTCTCAAATTCCTGGGCTCAGGAAATCCTCCTGCCTCAGCCTTCCAGATTGCTGGAATTATAGGTGTAACTCCTGGCCTAGATTCTTGAATTATTTTCAAATACAAGGTGGCTAAGACCTTATCTCACCTTATAATCTCTTCTGCAATATGAATATTGCTTCCAGAGAGTACAGTTTGCATATGCAGAAAGTCATTAAGATGGACTAGCTCAAGGACACCAAATCTCTTGTACACAGTTGTCACTTCCCTACCTGTGTCCAAAGCAGACGTTATCAGTGATTCACAGAACTCATTTCCCCTGGATCCAGATGTGGCCACCGAATCCCTTTGGGAAGCAGCTCCTCAGGAGACCATAACCAATGGGTCAAAAGCTGGTACATGAAGCACACCTCACTTGTTACTGCTGATGAGAAGACTGCCCAGGGTCCTCCATGCCTCACACTTGTGCGGCCATGTGGTGGGAAACAGAACTGGTAGTCGCTCAGACCTGCAAACTCAAGTCTAGCCCGACTCTGCCACTTGTTAGCTCTGTGACCTTGGACACACCAGTCCCTGTTTCTAGGCCTCGGTTTCTGCACCCGTGTCCTTTAGTTCTGTGGTTCCATCTAGCTCCAATAATGTAATGTATGATTTGTGACACATCATCTGATGGGGATTGGGTATAAAGTGGTCCCATGGGTTTTGTATTCCTGGTCAAGAGGACATCATCTGGAAGAAATAATACCTACCTTTAGGTTTATCAAGGAGATGGCTGTGCTAGGTGTTTTATTTTATTTTATATTTGTTTTTTATTTTTATTTTTATGTTTTGAGTAGGAGTCTTACTCTGTCTTCCAGGCTGTAGTATAGTGACATGATCACAATCACCACAGCCATAACCTCCTGGGTTCAGGCAATCCTCCAATTTCAGCCTCCTAAGTAGCTGGGACTACAGGCACGAGACACCATACACTGCTAATTTTATTTTATTTTTATTCAACCTGTTGCCCAGGCTGGTCTAGAACTCCTGGGCCCAAGGGATCCTCTTGTCTTGGCCTTCCAGAGTGCTGGGATTACAGGAATGATCCACCACAAATGGCCTGTGCTAGGTATTTTAATGACACGACAAGATGCTGTTTAAGATGGGGCTCCAATGAATTACAACAGAATCTTCTACACTCAGAATCAAAAGTGCCTCAAAGATTATGAGTCATTTGTATCTGACACTTGACATTCTTCATACCATCCCCAGCAAGAAACTGCCAAGCTTCTGCTTGTATACCTCCAGCCACAGAGAGATTACTACTTTCCTAGGTAGCCCAACCCTTTTGTGGACACTTCTGAGTGTTTGAAAGCTTTTTCTTATATGCTGCCATTCATTCACCTCATTGAACCTGTATCTCTTGCACCCACTGAGGACGGTCTGGCTCTTTTTTTTTTTGGAGAGATGAGATCTTCCTATGCTGTTCAGGCTGGCCTCAAACTCCTGGACTCAAGTGATCCTCCTTCCTTGGCCTCCCAAATTGTTGAGATTACAGGTGTAAGCCGCCACACCCAGAAGGATCTCCTACCTCTTGACAGATCTTCAGGTATTTGAAATCAGTTTTCTTGTCTTGCGCCTCTTTGGCCTGCTCCATTTCTTTTCTTCATGCTAAAACATCTTCCAGACTTTCCTCTACTGCTTGCCTGATGTGGCTCTGAGTAGCCATGTCCTGGATATGCCCAGGGTGTTCTGTGTCAGCATCCAACCTGAACATAGCCATCTGGGCATGGTCTGCTCAGTGTAGCATGATGTGAGGGTAGGGTAGGGTTGAGGGGGTTAAGGATCTGCATCCTGGAGTCAATCAACTAGGGTACCTCAATTCTGTGTGACCTTGCACAAGGAACTCCTCAGAACTTCACCGACTTCATCATCTGGAAACAGGAATGATAATAGCACCTGCCTTGTGGGGTTGTCACAAGGGTTAAGTTGGGTAACGCCTGCAATGGGCATGTTGGAATTGTGTAACTAATATGAATTATCACCACCTTTCCTTTCTAAGGATGGCATTTCTGATCATGTTGCCTAACGAAACACCTTTCCAGCAGTGTTTCTAAGAAAGCAAGTATCCCCAGGAGCAATTTTGTCCTTTGTAGAGTGGGACATGAACCAATGGGAGGCAGTAGAGGGAATGGGGGAAGCTAGGACAACCAAGCAATTAATCACTAGGGGAGCCATAGCCATTTTTTTCCTTAAAGACTCAGAAAATCACACTCTGAGCAGAGAAGGCTAAACCTCAGCCTGCAGACAGCACCAGGCAATTGTGAACTTGCAAAAAACTTGTTATTTTTTTTTTTTTCCCATTTAGGGTTGCTCATCCCAGGGCGTTTAAGAGCTGATTTAGGGCAAAGTATGTAAGCCAGTAATGAGCTTCTGGAATGCCACCCTCCACTCAGGCAGAGGATCAGAGAAGATGCATGCGGGACTATGGGAGAAAGGCAGGGAATGCATCCTTTGATTCCTAGTGAGCCCCTCTAAGCCCTGGCCCAGCAGGGCTTCCCGTCTCCAAGCAAGAGCCAAATCCGGCTCTGAGCCAGGGGATAAGGAGCCTCTGGACCCCAAGGAATCTCTTGGGACTGTCTGAAGAACCACTTGCAATACCAGAGAATCCAGCGGAGCTCAGTGCAGAGCAGAGTCCCAGGACTACCCTGGGAGATGCCATTAACTCGTGGCTTTCCCTGGTCATGCCAGCAAGATGGCATCACAGTGAAGAGATAAGCATGAGAATGAAAATGCCCAAGCTCTTCGTGATCACTAGCAGCTGGTGAGCTGTAGGACCAGCTTCTGCTTAATCCTGAAGGCAAAGAGGCAGGGGCCACTTTTCTGGCCTGCCTGTGGCTGTCCTTGGTGATTTTTCCATCACTGATTCTCCAAGGGTGGTACATGGACCACCATCATCATGACTAGCTGGGGTGGTATTTTTAAAATACAGATTTCTGGAGCCTGCTAAAACAGATTCTCTTGGGGTGAGGCCTGGAATGCTATATTCTTTTTTTTTTTTTTTCTTTTGAGTGGGAGTCTCATTTTGTTGCCCAGGCTGGAGTGCCACTGCAGCCTCCCTGTGGGCTTGGGCAATCCTTCCACCTCAGCCTTCCAAGTAGCCGGAACTACAGGTGTGCACTACCATACCTGACTAATTTTTTGACTTACTGTAGAGACGAGATCTTGTCAAGTTGCCCGGGATGGTCTCGAATCCCTGGAATGTGGCAATCCCCTCACCTTGGCCCACAAAAGTGCAGGGATTACAGACTTGAGTCACTGCGCCCAGTCCTTTTTTTTTTGAGTTGGGGTCTCGCTCTGTCACCCACATTAGAATGCAGTGGTATGACCATGCCTTATCACAGCCTTGACCTCTGGACTCAGACAATCCTTCCGCTTCAGCCTCCTGAGTACCTGGGACTACAGACATGTACCACCACTCCTGGGTAATTAAAAAAATTTTTTTTAGAGACCCAGGCTGGTCTCGAATTCTTGGCCTCAAGTGATCCCACTGCCTTGGCCTCCAAAAGTGCTGGGATTACAGGCGTGGCCCACTATGCCCGACAAGTTCTTATATAGGCAATATATTCTGGGGCTGCTGTGACTTGAAGAGCAGATGGCTTATACATAGGGAGGTAGTGAATATGGATGGAAAGAGAATAGTTTAGAGATAATCATACCTGAGTTCTAATCCTGACTCCACTAGCTCTTGTATGCTGCTGAGGTTTGGGTGGTTTGTTACATAGCCTTACAGTGATAATTGCTGACTGATACACTTACTCCTAACATTTTCAAAATAACTCACTATACTCCAATCATGACTTCCTTTCTATTCCTCAAATCCACCAAGCTTTATCTCACCGCAGGGCTTTTGCTTTTGTTTCTGCTGTTCCTTCTACCTGGAATTGTATGCACCTCATTTGCGACTGTCTCTTTCTCAATATTCATATGTTAGCACACACATCCTCTTCCCAGAGAGATTCTCCTTGACCGGTCTATTTAAGTAGACCCCCCCAACCTCTTTATTTCACCACAGTCTTCATCACTTTCTGATATGTACTTGTCTGTCTATTGTCCAACTTCTTTTACTTTAAGATGCCTTATTAGTCATGCTCATTGCTGCATCCTCATAGCTGGAAATGGCCTGGCATGTTGTAGGCATTCTTCACATGTTTGGTGAATGAATGAATGCACTATTTTTCTCAACATCACGTCTTAGGTAACCACTGCTAGATCTGGGGTGGCTCTTTCTCCACAGATCTCATTCCTTTCTCTCTCTCTCTCTCTCACGTGCACTATTATAATCATTTTTATTTATTTACTTATTTTTAATTTTTTATTTTATTATAGGAATGTGGGGTACAAGTGAGGCTGCATGCAGGTGAAGTTTGGGCTTCTTACTGGCCCTCACTCCTCCTGATAATTAACCAAGTACCCTTTGTTCTGTCATATCCTCCAACCTCTTCCCTCCCTCCCCTTCCTAGCAGTGGCCAGTGACTCTCAATCCCTCCCTTGTGCTAATAGGACTAAGGTTCAAGGTGCACTTATGAGTGAGAACACGTGGTATTTGGTTCTTTGTTTCTGTGATAGTTCACTTAGTATGATGTCCTCCCATCTCCATCCAATTTGCTGTGAAGTTCATGATTTTGTTCTTCTTTAGAACTGCATAATACTCCATCATATATATGTACTGCATTTTCTTTGTCCAGTCCACTTTTGATGGGCAGTAGGATTGGTTCCATGCTTTTGCTATTGTGAATAGTGCGACAATAAATATGCATGTGCAGGTATCTTTTTTGTAGAATGATTTGTGTTCCTTGGGGTGTATTCCCAGGAGAGGGATTGCTGGATCGCCTGGAAGGTCAATTTCTACTTCTTTTAGGAAGTGCCACACTGCTTTCCATAGAGGTTGAACTAGCTTGCACTCCCACCAACAGTGTAGACGTGTTCCCTTTTCTCTGCATCTGCAGCAGTATCTCTTGTTTATTGACTTATTAATGATGACCATCCTTATTGGAGTTAGGTGGTATCTCGTAGTTTTGATTTGCATTTTTCTTATGATTAGTGAAGCTGGGCTGCTGTATGTTGTCTTTTGAGAAGTGTCTGTTCATGTCATTTGCCCACTTTTTAATGGAGTTTTTCTTTTTTTTCTTCTTCCCTTTCACTTCATTTGAAGGTCCTGAATGTTAGGGCTTTGTCAGATACATAATTTGCAAACATTTTTTTCCCCATTCTGTGGGTTGTCTCTTTACTCTCTTGGTGGTTTCTTTTGCTATGCAAAATCTTTTCCATTTGATGAGGTCCCACTTGTCTATCTTAGCCTTTATAGCATTTGCTTTCGGGACTTGGTCAAGAATTTGTTGCCTACTCCAATGTACATAAGGGTGTTTCCTACATTTTATTCGAGTATTCTTTACTAGAAGAAAGTTTTACATTTATGTCTTTAATCCATTTTGAGTTGACTTTTGTATAAGGTAATAGGTAGGAGTCCAGTTTTATTCTTCTGCATGTGGTCAGTCAGTTTTCCCAGAACCATTTGCCAAAAATGGTCTCCTTTCCCCAGTGATTATTAGCAGGTTTGTCGAAGACTAGTTGGTTGAGAGACAATATTTTTGCTTCTAAAATCTCTGTCCTGTTCCATTGATCTATGCGCCAATTCCCATACTAATACCAGTTTGTTGTAGTTACAATAACCTTGTAGTAAAATTTAAAGTCTGGAAGTATGACTCCTCCCACTCTGTTCCTTTTACTGAGGATTGTTTTGGCTATTTGTGCTCTTGTTTGTTACCATATGAATTTATATATTGTCATTTCCTGGTCTGAGAAAAATGATATTGGTAATTTGATTGGTATTTCTTTGAATCTGTAGATTGCTTTGAGTAGGATGGGCATCTTGACAATAATGATTCTTTCAATCCATGAGCATAGAACGTTTTTCTGTTTGTTTGTGTCATCCTTGACTTCTTTGAGCAGCATTCCATAGTTTTCATTGTAAAGGTTTTTCACTTTTCTGGTTAGATGAATGTCAAGGTATTTCTTTTCTTTTTTGTGTGGCTAGTGTGAATGAGATTGTGCTTTTTATTTGATTCTTTTTCTGCTTGTTGCTGTTGTATAAGAATGCAACTGTCTTTTGCATATTGACTTTGTAACCCAAGACTTTACCAAAGTCATTTATCAGTGTGAGCAGACTTTTGAAAGATTCCCTAGGGTTTTCAAGGTATAAAATCATACTGTTCACAAAGAGGGATAGCTTGACTTCCTCTTTTCCTATTTCGATACCCCTAATTTCCTTCTTTTACCTAGTTGCTCTGGTTAGGACTTATAGCACTATGCTCATCAGGAGGGGTAAGAGTGTGCATCCTTGAATTGTTCCTGTTCTTGGGGGGAATGCTTCCAGCTTCTGCCCATGGAGCAAAATGTTGGCTGTGGGTTTATCATCGATAGCTCTGTTTTGAGAAATGTTCCTTCTACGCCTAAGTACTCAAGGGTTTTTATAAAGAAGGGATGTTGGATTTTGTCAAATGCTTTTTCTGTGTCCAATGATAAAATCATGTAGTTCTTGGTTTTACATCTGTTAATGTGCTGAATTGTGTTTATTGGCTTGTGAATGTTGAACCAGCCCTGAATCCCAGGAATGAAGTTCACCTGGTCATGGTAGATGATCTTTGAGATGTGTAGTTGGATCCAATTTGCTAGAATCTTGTGGATAATTTTTGCATCTATGTTCATCATTGTGTCTATGCGCATAAGGGTGTTTCCTATGTTTTCTTCTAGTATTCTTATAGTTTGGAGTTTTAAGTTTAAGTCTTTGATCCATTTTGAGTTGATTGGCCTATAATTCTCTTTCCTTGTTGGGTCTTTGCCAGGTTTGGGTATCAGTATGATGTTAGCCTCAAAAATGAGTTGGGGAAAATTCCATCATTCTCGATTGCCTGGAATACTCTCAATATAACTAGTATCAGTTCTTCTTGTATGTTTTGTAGAATTCAGCTGGGAAGCCATCTGGTATGGGGCTTTTATTGGCAGGGAGATTTCTTATGATTGAGTCAATTTCCTAGATTGATGTTGGTCTGTTTAGAGTTTCCATTTTTTCTTGTTTCAACCTTGGGAAGTTGCGTGATATCAGAAAGTCTTCAATTTCCTTTAAGTTTTCTCATTTATTTGCATACAGGCGTTCATAGTAGTCTCTGATAATCTTTTGAATGTTGTCATGGTCTGCTTCTTTGCCTTCTGTGTTTCTGACTGTGTTTATTTGGACTTGCTCATTTTTGGTCAATCTGGTCAGGGGTCTATCAATCTTATTTAACCTTTCAAAGAGCCAGATTTTGGACTTGTTGATCTTTTCTATACAATTTTTTCTTCTATATCTGCAATTGTGATTTTATCTTTGTGATCTGGATTCTTCTGCTGAAGTTAGGATTTAGATGATCTTTCCAGTTCCTTTAGGTATAATATTAGGCTATTTACTTATGATCTTTCTGTTTTCTTGATGTATGCTTGCAATGCTATGAATTTTCCTCTTAACATTGCTTTCATGGCATCCCAGAGATTCTGATAAATTATACCTTTGTTTTTGCTTGTTTCCAGAAATCTTTTCATTTCTGTCTTGATTTCCGTGTTGATTCAGAAGTCATTCAGTGGCACGTTGTTTGGTGTCTATGTCTTTGTATTTTTGGGGGGAATCTTGCTGATGTCGATATCTATTCCACTGTGATATAATAAGATGCATGGTTTATTTTGAAATTTGTTCATGCTTGATTTATGTCCAAGAATGTGATTGATCTTGGAATATGTTCCATGTGCTGATGAGTAGAATGTATACTCTGTAGATGTTAGGTAGTGTGTCTTGTAGATGTCTATTAAATCCATTTGATCAAACATTGAGTTAAGGTTCTGGTTCTCCTTGTTGGTTTTTTGCCTCAATGATCTATCTAGAACTGTTAATGGGGTATTTAGGTCTCCAACTATGGTTGTGTGAGAGTCAATGTCTTCTCTTTTAGTTTACTTAGTAGTTGTTTTTATAATTGGTGCTCCTGTGTTGGGTGCATATATGTTTAAGATGGCTATTTCTTGCTGGTGGATTGAGCCTTTTTTCATCATGTATTGTCCTTCCATGTCCTTTTTAATTTTTGATGGTTTGAAATCTGCTTTGCTTGATATCAGAATAGCTACTTCTGTTTTCTTCTGTTTTTCATTTGCCTGAAAGATGATTTTCCAGTCCCCAACTTTGAGTTTGTGGGTGTCCTTAGCAGTGAGATGAGTTTCCTGGAGGCTGCAGACTGTTGGATCATGCTTCTTTATCCAATCTGCCACCCTATGTCTCTTCAATGGTGGATTAATCCAGTCACATTCAAATTCATTATTGAAATGTGAGAGCTTATCCCTGTCATAGAGCTCTTAGGGAGTTGCTTTGCTTTCTTTTTTTACTTTTGTATCTATATATGTGTGCATTTTCATTTTTGTGAGTACTCTGTAGACTCTGCTTGCCTGTAATTTTGTGATGGGTATGACCTTTTATTTTATTTTTTCTGTGTTCAATACCTTCTTAAGTGTCTCCTGAAGGGCTAGTCTGGAGGCAGCATATTCTCTTAGAAATTGGATGTCTAAGAAGAATTTTAAATCTCTATCACTGATGAAGTTTAACTTAGTAGGGAGGGAAATTCTTGGCTGAAATTGCCTGGCTTTAAGAACATTAAAATTGGACTTCAGGCCCTTCGGGCTTGTATTGTTTCTGCAGATAAGTCTGGAGTAAATCTGATGGGTCTTCTTCTTCCTGGTAGGTAGTCTGACCTTTCTCTCTTGTTGCCTTTAGGATTTTTTTCTTTCATGTTTACTTTGAGGAGGCAGATTACTATGTGTCTTGGGGATGGTATTCTCATGTGATACTTTGTAGGGGTTCTCTGAATCTCTTGTGCTTGAATGGCTGCCTCTCTAGTGAGTTGTGGGAAGTTTTCCTGGATGACTATCCCTCTTTCTTTTGAGGTCTCTTGACATCTCCTCACATGTATAGACTGTCTGACGGCAGTAGGAGGGACACAACATCCAGAGATCTATGCCCTGGTCAGTCTGCCCAGCAAGAAAGCTCTGCTATCCAGATGCACTCAAGTCAGGTAAACCTCCCACTTCAGCCCCCAAACAGCCTCTCCACTCTCCTCTTCCATCAGGCTCTTTGAGCCCCACCTCATTCAATGTCCTCTGAACTGTAGCACTTGAAGGTCCCTCTGTAGCTTTCCCACTACTCTCAGCCCCTCCTTGGCATCTACCACTATCTGCTAGATCCCTCTTCTCACTCTCAGCTCCAGGAAGGTGGGTGCCTTTCATCCACCATGGGACTCCCAGGGTTTGGAGCAGCACCTGCCTAGTACACAAGATACATGCACTGATTGGGGGGGGGAAGAGGATCCAAGGGGAGAATTAAAAAAACCCTAGAACTTACTTAAAAATTGTATATTTATTCTTGCATCTTTAAACTTCAATCACTTTGAAAGTACTCTCCATTTGATGCAATACAACTACCAAGTTGCTTTCTCCGCTGCTCAACATAGTTTTTGAACTCGTCAATTTTGATGCCTTTTGGTGCTTCTACCATTTTTTGTTTCACCTCTCCCACACTGGCAATGTGTTTTCATTTGAGGATTTGCTTCATCCGGGAAACAAAAAAGTCACTCAGAGTGAGATCAGGTGAATAGGAAGGGTGGGGCTTGGGAGTCATGCCATTTTTGGTCAAAAACTTCTGAAAACTCAGTGTGGTGTGGCCAGGGGCACTTGTAAATCACCCGTCATGAAACGGGCAAACATATCAAAAGAATCTCCAAAATAAATTCACTGAAGCTGAATGCAGTCTCCCACAACAATGCTAGCTGGCACACTGATGCTGATGGGTTCCTAGAACACTTGCCTAGCAGGGAAGTCTTTACCACAGGATACCCTCTCTCCAAAATATAACTCCAGGGTTTTTTGGGTCCCCCTTGTACTATAACATATGCTTTTTCCTAATAATTCCACATCTAGCAATCTATCCTAAAGAGGTAGTCAGACTCATGCAAAGTTGTTCAATGGAATATTTTTTAGGATGGCATGAAATTGTGAACAATTCAAAGTCCATCAAGAGACGAAATTGATGAAATAAGTTGTGATGTGGAATAACCTGAACTTTGCAGCCAATATCAATGGTGCTCTTGACATCCATGCATTTAGTTGACTTTCAACTTTTTTGCTGGTATAAATAACACTGCATTGAACATCCTTCTCATATATGTGCTCATCTCTGATATGTCCTTGGGATAGGTCCCTAGGATTTGAATTACTGGGTCACTTGGTATGAATTCTTTTTTTAAAATCCTACCCTTTCTAAATTCACACGCTGTCTCTTAAAATTAATCAACAAAATTACTTAGAGCACCTGAGAGAACACTGTTTCTTTGTTTCTCTAACCCTTTTTAAACAAATGAAAACAGTATTGCCCCAGAGTCAGAATTAACAAGTGAGATATTCCGTATTAAAATATTCAGTTAGAATGAAGACAAAGGCATCATATGAGCTCTGACATTCACACGCAACAGACGCATAAATGGATTTCTCATTGGCTCTAGCTTTTGACTCAATGTATCCAGGCAACAGAAGTCTGGATTTAATAACAGATGTTCACTGCATAGCAATCACCATATAATGCCAGGGTAGACTAAAACAGCATTTTATCAACCAATAAATGTGCTGTTTGCTTTATTTTACCATGTTGTTCTTTGGTTCCCTTCAAAACTGAGAGGACAGATTGAGTCACTCGGCATCTGCTGGGAACAATATGCTTGGCTTCATTTAAAATAAAAAATCAGGTCTGTGTTTACATTTTTCACCAAAGCATGGGATCTGGTGTGCTAACACACCCAACTGGGCTAGCCGTAAGGCCTTTCAGGAAAATCTCAGGGGAACTGGGACCAAAGTGGGAAGTCAGTCACCCTCCTGGGAAAGACATATGGTGGCCCTTCCACTTCAATCAACCCCACCAGAGGGAGGTCCAGATTTTCCCCACCCATAGACCCAGTGTTGGCAAGAGACTCCAGCTGAGTTCCTCCCTACAGGCAGCAGCTTTCACCTTTGAAAAGACCGGTCAACCAGCAGTGCCTTAAATAATGATCTATGTGCAACCTGTAAATTTATAAATACACAGATATTATTCTCTGGGGGAAATGCTTCAAAGATGGTAACCAAGAAAAATGCCATTTTGAGTCAGTCCCTGTTGACTGAAATGGAGTTGAAGAGGAGAAAAAGGTGCTAACATGCATTAGGCATGAACTATGTGCCAGGTACCAGGAAAATTTTTAAAATGTATTACCTAATTTAATGATTTCATTTGTAATACTAATTTGTCCCCACTTTAGTGGAAAGTTGAAGTCCCTTGCACAAGTGTCTAATAAATGATGGGGTATGGGGCAGGGTGGAGGGTCAATCTTGCGCTCACTTGTCTGTGGCCAATTGTATTTTCCAAAGATGCCTGCAACAGTATCTTCCACCCCACCTGCTCTTTTACAACCCTGGTCATACCTCTATTAAGAGATGGAATCTATGCCCCCAATTTCAACCATGTCACATAGAGGTGGCAGTGTGTGAATTCTGAGGCTAGTTCATAAAAGACCACATAGCATCTGTTTTGCTTCCTGGAATACTTGCTCTTGAAGTCTTTGGCCCCCATGAAAGCAGCCTGGATGCTGTGAGGTTGCCATATATGATAAGGCCCATACAAGGAGCTCATGGAGGGCTCATGTAGAAAGGATCCAAGCTTATCTTGGGAGCCCCTGTCCATAGTTTTCAACCAAGCACTGGCACCCATTGCCAGCCCTAAGAATAAGCCATCTTGAAAGGAACTTTCTGTGTTCCAGTTGAATTACCCAAAATGACTCCACATGGACCAGAAACACGCCATCTCTGGCAGCACCTGAACAAATTACAAACTTGTGAGCAAAATAAGCAATTGTTATTGTTGTAGGGCATTATATTTGGGGTGATTTGTTATACGGCAATAGCTAACTGATACATTAAGGAACTCAGAAGATGATTACAAGAGGTCCATTCACTGTAACTCTCCAGTGCCTGGGTAGACATTTCAGTAAAGAAAAAAAATGTTTTCTACATAACAATTTTTTTTTTGAGGTGGAGTCTCACTCTGTCACCCAGACTGGACTGCAGTGGCCACTCCCAGCCACCGCAGCCTCGCCTGCTGGGCTCCGGTGATCCTTCCGCCTCAGCCTTCCAAATAGCCGGAACTACAGGCGTGAGCTACCATGCCCAGCTGATTTTTTGATTTATTGTAGAGATGAGGTCTCGCTGCCCAGGCGGGTCTCGAACCCGCGGGCTCAGGCAATCCACTCACCTCAGCCTCCCAAAGGTGCAGGATTACAGGCTAAGCCACCGAGCCCGGCTTGTTTTTTTGTTTTTTGTTTTGAGTTGGAGTCTCACTCTGTCACCCAGACTGTAGTGCAATGGCCGCTCCCGGCCACCGCAGCCTCGACCTGCTGGGCTCCGGCAATCCTTCCGCCTCAGCCTTCCAAGTAGCTGGAACTACAGGCGCATGCTACCATGCCCGGCTAATTTTTGATTTGTTGTAGAGATGAGGTCTTATTACAATTGTAATAAGGCTGATGGTTAAGAAGAAAGACCATTTGTTTTTAGCAGTCCTCTCTCTCTCTCACCCCCATACTGGAAACTCAAGCCACAGTTTTGCTTCTAAAAGTCTGTTGAGAAAAACTGTGCTCTTCTTGTCCAGGCAACAGAAAGAAGGGAAAGTGAGCTGTGGGGTACAAAGGAAGCATGTGGGAGGACTAAGTGAGGGGCAATTTTGCCCACTCTGAGCAGCAGAGCCTAAGGGATGGATGGAGCGGCACACACAAAAGCGATGCAGACATTAGAGATTAAATAATGTTTACCATCCCAATCCAAGAGCCTGGTTCCAATTTAAGCCTAGGGTTCTTATTTTTTGAGTGACATCTGTCCTCACTTCAGACAGGAGTGGGAACTTCCCGAAATCACTGAGATTGAATTCTTCTGCCAAAGTGGCAGGTGGCAACTTTGAGCAGGTCACACTCATTTAAAGATACAATGTAATTGAATTTCTTGTGCCCATTTTTCCTGCTTAAACTTAAGTAACACATGCCTGTTAAAGGAGAGAATTTCGTTAGTGTTGACTTTATTTTTATCATAATGTTACTTAATATGTATAGACATAAAATGTAGGTATAAAATTCTAATGCTTTTAGCTCTTATTCAGCTATAAAATGGAAACAAATTTCCAAATTAAACACAAACAAGACTGCAAAACCAATAAACTTCAAATTAACAGCATTAGTTTAATGCAAGGTTGTTTGGCTGAAATGGAATGGCAGTGTGACTGCAGTGTGGGCTCACATTTTTTTACATTTTATTTCAGCCTGTCTCTGCTAACTTCAGCTTTGATGGCTTAAGTCTCCCAAGGCTCTTCTCTCCTGGAATTATGAGAAATTGTACAGCAGGACGTCAAGTAACGTCATTTCATAAAACGTCCTTTCATTATAACATCGATGAGGGAAAAAAATCACCTCCTGGTAAGGCCCTTGTCTGTGTGGAGTCTGCATGGTATCTCATATGTGTCTGAGTTTTCTCTAGGGACTCTGGTTTCTTCCCACATCCCAAAGCTGTGTATGCCAGGTTAACTGACGTGTCTACATGGTCCTTGTATGAGTGAGTGTGTTCCCACATCCCAAACCTATGTATGCCAGGTTAACTGATGTGTCTACATGGTCCTTGTGTGAGTGAGTGTGTGTGATGTTGTCCTGTGATGGGATGGTATCCTGGCCAGGGCTGATTCCTGCCTGGTGCCCTGAGCTGTTGGAAGTGGCTCTGGCCACCTATGGCCTGAATTGGAATAAGCAGGTTAGAAAATGAATGAATGAATGCAAAGTAAAAATTTGTAAAGCCATGATAATTGTATAAATGCAAGACAATGAGCAATGCAGAATGAAAGTGCTTAGCGAGCTGTCCATGTTAGGGACTCTTTTGGATGTCATGGGGAGAGAGGGGTTCCCCACAAAGTTCCCTTTGCAAACATTCATTCCTTGATTTAACCACCACCACCACAACCCACTGGCACTCAGGGATTCACTAAAACTTGGGTAGATAATGAGCTGACTTATTTTGATTACTCTTTCTTAAATGTATGCATAACTCACATGTATTTTAGTGTTTAATACTGCAAATGTTCGGGGTCTTTATTTAGAAGTTTGGTGATGTTTTTGTGACCAGAAATATGCTGCAGGAACTTAGCTCCTCTTTCTGTTAATGAGCCTATGGTCAAATTGGTTTTGTTACACATTGTTTCACTTAATAGAGGTGCAATTTCTTTTTGTTTTTCTTTTTTGAAAAAAATTTTGGTCGGGCTCAGTGGCTCAGCCTGTAATCTCAGCACTTTGGGAGGCCGAGGTGGGAGAAATGTCTGAGCCCGTGGGTTTGAGACCCACCTGGGCAACTTGGTGAGACCTCGTCTCTACAATAAATCAAAAATTAGCCAGGCGTTGTAGCACATGCCTATAGTTCCAGCTACTTGGAAGGCTGAGGTGGAAGGATCGCCGGAGCCCAGCAGGTTGAGGCTGCAATGACCGGGAGCATGCCACTGCCCTCCAGCCTGGGTGATAGTGTGAGACTCCAACTAAAAAAAAAAAAAATTTCAATACCTTTAGGGTATACAAATAGTTTCTGGTCTGGGCTTTTAGTCTATCTACCATCCCCACCTGTGCACACTGTACCTGATAGGTGATCTTCCATCCCTCCACCTTTTCTCCCCTCCCCCTTCTGAGTCTCCAATGTCCATTACAACATTCTTAATTTTTCTGTGTATCCTTAGCTTAGCTCCCACTTATAAATGAGAACATGTGGTGTTTAGTTTTCTGTTCTTGTGTTCGTTCACTGAGGATGATGTTCTCCAATTCCATACAAGTTGCTGCAAAAGACCTTATTTCATTCTTTTTGATAGCTGACTAGTACTCCACAGTGTATATATACCACATTTTCATTATCTACTGATCGGTTGATGGGCGCTTAGGTTGATTCCACATCTTTACAATTGTTAATTGTGCTGTGATGAACAAGCAGGTGCAGTTGTCATTTTCATATAACGATCTGTTTTTTTGGGTGGATACCTGGTACTGGAACTGCTGGATCTAATGGTAGATCTACTTTTACTTCTCTGAGAAATCTCCATACCGCTTTCCACAGAGGTTGTATTCACTTAAACTCCCCCCAACCGTGCATACGTATTCCCTTTTCTCTACAACTGATAAAGGCGCAATGTCTAAGAACCTACCAATGATACTGAGTGAGGACTCACCGCATCCTTCATCTACAGATGCTCTGGGTGTACCTCCGTCCTTCTCTATTTTTGTTTTCCTCATTAGCCCGTGGCAGAACAAGTAAAATCAAAACCAAACAAAGGAAACAGGACCCCCAACTCAGTTAGAGGCACAAATGTAAAACACTGAAGTCACATTGCATAGACCAAGGATTGGCAAACTTTTTCTGCCAAGGACCAAAAAAGTAATTAACTTGGCTTTATGACTCAGAGGAGTCTCTGCCACTAACACCTCAAGAGCAGCTACCGAAACCATGCAACCGCCTGAGAGCTGCTGTGTTCCATACACCTATTTATGGACAGTGATATCTGCATTTCATGTACTTTTCAAGTGTCATGAAATCTTCATCTTTTGATTATTTTTCCCCTCAACGATTTAAAACCATAAAAACTACTCTTAGGTGGTAGACATTAGAATGGCAGGTTAGGGCTGATTTGGTCCCTACATTCTAGGGACCAAATCAGCCCTACATTTGTGGACTCCTAACATAGTTGGTTCTTAAACAGGTTGTTTTATGACTGGGCTTGATGACTCAGCCTGTAATCCCAGCACTTTGGGAGGCCAAGGCAAATGAATTGCCTGAACCTGTGGGTTCGAGACCAGCCTGGGCAACTTGGCAAGACCTTGTCTCTACAATAAGTAAGAAAAATGAGCCAGGCATGGTAGCACACGCCTGAAGTTCTGGCTACTTGGAAGGCTGAGGAGGAAGGATCGCTGGAGTCTAGCAGGTTGATGCTGGAGTGTCTGTGAGTGTGCCACTGCATTCCGGCCTGGGCGACAGAGTGAGACTCCAACTCAATTTTAAAAAAAGATTATCTAGAATACTAAATTGATGTTTACTTGGTTAATTACTTAGATTTAAAATTTTTTAATTTTGAAAAGAATTGGCCTGGAGAATTCACAGACCCTGGAAAATGCCTCCCAGGGTTTGAGTTTAATAGACAAGCCTGGGCAAGACATTTGAGAGCTGCTGAGCCGGGCAGATTTCCTCAGACCTCCAAGGTTTCGCCGTCCCTAGCCCCTACGCAGAGACACCACAGCAGGTGCATAATAAAAGCAACAACCGTACCCAAGATATTTCATGGAAGCACAGTAATACCTGGAGTTTCTGCCAAAAAAATTGTTTCTTGCTTAGCCCGTTTGGAAAAGACTGTGTGTGTCCGTGTCAGGGTCAGGCATGAGAGAGCAATGCAGGAGTCAAGGCAGGAGCGTTGGGCTGGGGCTGGATCCTCTGTTGGGCTGTTTATTAGCTGGGTGACCTTGGGCTTAACCTCTCTCTGCTTTGGTTACTTCAAGTGCAAAAGCTGCTGCCAAGGCTGTCTCTTCACTCCCCAAGTATATCAAGGGATGTTATGAGGCTTAAATGAAATAGTATATGCAATGTGGCTGGCACAATACCCAGCATACAGTGAGCCCTCGATAGATAGTAGCCTTTAATAAAGCCGTATTAATGGTTGTTGGCTAGTTGTTTGAGCTTCCCTGAGCCCCATTAGTAAAGGGGAAGTAGTCTCAGGGGTGGTTTCAATTCAACAGTACAGAAACGTCATATGCAACAACATGTGCCCTAAGTAATCAGCCCCGCCCCAGGGCTTGTGTTTGTTCCAGCAGAAAAGTTCCGAAATGAATATTTCTGTTCCAGTCAATAACATTGTACAATTTGTGGTGAAAACTGAGAGGCGATTAATCATTGAAACTGGAAGCATTTGATCCTCCAGCAGAGAGGAAGCTGGAACAATGTGCGAGTGATTTCAGCGCTCCACGTACGCCTTGATCTTTTAAGCGCTGCCTGCTTGGGTTATAAATATTTTTTCCTTTGGGGCTGAGATTTGCTGAAGCTTCAAGAAAGTACTGTGAGTGTAAGAAGGGAGGATTTGGGGTGTAAACCATCCCTAGCCAGTTGGTGGATTCCGGGTGTTGGGTAGTCCCAATCGGGTCCCTCTGTAAAGAGCTGTTCTCTACTCAGGAAAGTATTCACAACGGTTACAGTCTAAGAACCAAAACCTCTCAGCAGATGTATTTGGCTTGTTTATTTTGTTTCTGTTTGGGCACATGTGTGTGTTTAATTGAGGCAACTCTTAAAAATCAGGACATTATGCATAGAGTCAGTTTCCGGCTCCTCTTGAAAAGTCAGAAAATCTGTCCACACTGGTTCACATTCCCCTGGGCTCCAGCAGGTTGGGTTAAGAAGCAGCAGCCCCATTAGACAGGATCTATGCCCCCCCATCCACCCCAGCCCCCACCACTTCCTGCCATCGCTCCCACAAGGAGACGACTTAGGCTGTCATTTATTACTGTGCGTAGGGTGCTATTTGTCTTCTAGTAGAGACACAGTTCTCTGTGTTCATATCTCCATTAAGTGTGGGGAAATGAAAGATAGATCAAGAGGGACATATTTTTTAAGAAAAATGATGAAAATATATTTCCTTGTGATGTTGAAGAATAATCCCTGGTATTTTGTATGCAAATGGAAGCTTTGCCGACTTAGTATTTTGCTGGTCTCGAGTTGCAGACTGCCCTATTCCCTAAGCCTCCAGAAATGTCCACATTTCAGTGCAGTCCCATTGTTCACATAACTCGTTAGACCAGCAACCACTGCGTGCCTGCCACGTGCTGGGTGCCATGCAGCCCTGGACTGCAGTGAATCCATGGACATGTTCTCTGACCTCCTCCAATCTGGCCAGTGAAAGGAACCCCAACAATCCCAACAAGCAACCCCAACAGGAGAAAAGCTGTAGCCATAGCAGTGTACATTAGGGAAAAAATATCCAATTATTAGTCAGTCATCTTTCCAGGAAGAGCTGATGTTTTGACTGAAACCCTGAGGCTGAGACAGAGCAAGTTGTTCCAGGCAGGGAAAAGCATGTGCACAGACAAGAAGGCAGGAGGAAAAGGTGTTTGGGGAACTGGAGGGAGTGAAGTCTCGCTGGAGGACACAGCACAGAGATAAGACTGTTGAGAAATGAGCCTAGTGAGGTGACTGACAGCTAGGCTTGGAGGGTCCGTGGGAAGGAGTCGTGACCTGTCAGGGTTCTAGATTGCATGGATACATCCCAGTAGTGGGAGGAGAGAAGAGTCAGCCAGAGCCCAAAAGATGCGTGATGGGGAGGGAGAGAGGTGAGCAGAGACTGAGCAGGCAGTGGGCGCTGAAGAAACGTCAGGGACCAAGGGGTAGCAGCTACTTCAATATCTTTGCAGCAAGCCCCAGAATCTGAGGGTCACCAGGGCACAAGGAACAATTGCAGGCTTCCAAGCTGGATGGATCTAGCCAGGCCACTTTGTGATTGGCCTTCAGGCACTATTTAACATTTCTAGCCTCAGTTTCCTCACTTATATATCAGAATAATGATAAATACCTCCTGGAGTTGCTGTGCGGGTTAAATGAGGCTAAAAGCATCTGGCATTTAGGGGGAACTTAATAAAGGCAAGTTGGATTTCAATTGATTTGGATGTGCATTTAAAAACCTGATACCTAGCCTGGGATGACTTAGCTTTATTTCCTCCCAAGAGGCATCTCCTGTTCGGCCCCCACCTGGGAGAAGCCCTCCCCAGACAGGGCCTGCCATCTGTCGCAGGGATCCAGTGCTGACCCGCCACCTGGCACGGGGCCGCAATCATAATTACCACTTCTGAATCGATTCCTTCGAGCCCTTTTGAGCAGGCTGAGGAATGCTGTGATTAAAATGATTGAAAACCTGCCTCCTATTTCACAGCTTTTAATATTTGATAAGATTTCGGAGCAAGGGGTGAGAGCAAGGCAGGGAATCTGGCAGTTTACAATCCCAAACCCCTTAAGGAGTCAATCAGGGAACTCAAGAAAAGAGGGGGGTGGGTTGGGGGAGAGGGAGAGAGATGGAAGGAGGGAAGGAAGGAAGGAAAGAGAAACGGAAAGAGGGAGAAAGAGGAGGAAAGGAAGGAAGGAGAAAGAGAGGGAGAGAAAGAGAGATAGAGAGGTAGAAAGGAAAAGAGAGAGGGAGGGAGGGAGGAAAGGCAGGAGGGAAAGAAGGAAGGAAAGAGGGAGAGAGAGATAGAAAGAGGCAGGGAGAGACAGAAGGGGAGAGGGAGAGAGAGAGGAAAGGAGAAAGAGAAGGTGGGAGGGAAGGAAGGAAGGAAGAAAGGAAGGAGGAAGGAAGGAGAGAGAGACGGGGAGGAGGGGGGAGAGGAAGAGATGGAGGGAGGGAAGGAAAGAGGGAGGAAAGGAGGGAGACAGGAGGAGAAAGGGAGGGAAGGGGAATATGAGCATGTGGGGAAGGATAAACAGGGTGCATTCTTCAAAGGATAAAAGCATAGAAAGATGGAGATTAGATCCTTGATCTTCCAAGTTGTTCATGGTTTTGAATGCCAGCAATAATTAAGATAATTATTATGAAGATAACAACCAGCAGTAGACTCTAGCAGCAAGCATTGATCAAATTCCCAATATACACATGGCCTGTGTATAAAGAATACATCTTTCATCTTTTTTGACTTTCCCAAGAATCTTCTAAGGGAAGATGTCTTTTTTTTTATTTCATAGAACATAGAGGCTCAGAGAGATGAAGCAACTTTTCTAGTATCACTCAGCCAGTTACTGGGAGAACTGAAGTCCACATCGGTTGACTGAGCCCCACTCAAGGCAGAAACAGAAAAATGCTGAAGATAAGCAGCACCTTAGGTCTCTCTCCTGTCCCCGCCCATGACAGTGACCTTAGGAACAAACAACCAGATAACAAATGCTTACACATTTTGCTCTTTTCGTTACTTCAGCTCATTTTTAGCCTCTCTCCATGCCAATTTCCTTCCTCGATAACTCTGCTGGAATGTCACTGAGGATACCTTCTTCGTCTGGATGTAAATAATAACCCTAGTAAAACTAAGTGTGGTGAGTGCTTACTAAGCACCAGGGAGAGAGCAAGGCAGGAAATGGAGCAGTTTACAGTCCCAGTTACAGCCCTCTCAAGAGCCTATCAGGCTCTTTTTTTTCCTGAGACAGGGCTTGCTATGCTGCCCAGGCTGGAGTGCAGTGGTACTATCTTAGCTCACTGCAGTCTCAAACTCCTGGGTTCAAGCGATTCTCTTGCCTCAGCCTCTGAGTAGCTACGACTGCAGCTCCAAGCCACCATGCTTGGTTGATTAAAAAAAAATTTAGAGATAAGGTCTTGCTGTGTTGCCCAGGCTGGAGTACAGTGGTGTGATCATAGCTCACTACAGCCTCCAGCTCCTGGGCTCAAGAGACCCTCCGGCCTCAGTTCCCAAGTAGCTGGGACTATAGGCATGTTCCACCATGCCTGGTTTGTTTGACCTCTTTTCCCGCTTGGTATCTCATTGACTTTGCCCAGTAACCTACAAGTGAGTTGTGCACTATTGTTATGTCTATTTGACACACAGGAGACTGCAATTCAGAGGTGCTGGGGAGCTTATTCAAATAGCTCGGAGAGGAATCTGGACTGTTACCTGGTGTGGAAAAGACAGCTTGAGGCTTCCCAAAGCAAGGTCTGAGAGGGTTGCAGAATGTTTGCCAAAAGTGTTAAAAAGCATTCACGTTCTGGGAAAGCTCATCAGTGAAAGCGCCTCCCTGTGTGCACTGGGAGCAGATTCCAATAGCTCCATCAACCTGGATCAGAAGGCTCCTTAGAGGCAGCTTGAGAAGTTGCCTTGTTCTCTTGATTCCAGGAAGGTAATAGAACATTCCAGGTTACCACTAGAGAGTTCCATCTCTATCTTCCTGAGGTCACCCCCACAGCCCGTGGAGGTCATGACTGCTAAGGGAAGGGTCCCAGAGGCACTTCCTACTTTGAGAGGGAAGAGACATACCAGAGCCCATTCTGGGATGGTCACTCAATCATGCAGGCTCTAAAAACCATCCTGGTCCAGCAGAGGAGGCCAAGTGGGAGAAGAAACAAACAGGCCATGACAGTTGCAGAGAAAGAGCCAGAGCCTGGAAGATTTCAGGTTACCATGGTATGTGTGGACTTTCTTGTAGTCAGAGTGGTCTGTAAAAGGCAGATGCCCACCTCAGGAGGTGGTGAGCTCATCAGCACCAGAAGTGAGCAATCCAAGGGCACACATGCAGGATGTTGTGGGGGGTACTTAAGAACCAGGAGGAAGTATGTGAATTCTAGGATGCCTTTCCAACCTCTAGAGCCCATTAAACAAAGAACAGAAACCAATCTCTAGTTCTCCAAATAATCTTAGCACTCAGAGGGGTGTTTGGGACATACCAGATGCCCAGGAAATGCTTGCTGAATGAATGAATGATTCTGCTACAGCAGATCTGTACCAAAGTGCTCAGAAATACTAATGAGAAAATTGTTTTCCAACAATAACAGCCACAATAACAATTTGCAAAGTCCTCTATTGTTCAGGAAATCCACACAGATATCCATTACTGCTTCCATTTTACAGGTGAGGAAACTAAGTTTCAGAGAGAGACAACTACCTGTCAAAGGTCACATCTATAGAAGGTATAAGACCGGGAATCCAGGCCTCCCTGAATCTAACTATATAACCTGTGCTCCACACACCAAGGCAGGTCTGACCCTGGGTGCAAACCTCACCCTTTGCCAAGGACATAGCCTAGGCCCAGGGCAGCCCCTGCCTGCCTTCCTGCAGTGGGGAGAGTTGCAACGATCAGAGCAGGGACGTGCAGTGAGCAATTCCCACACAGGCTGTGTTGCCAACAGGTTTGTGTCGTCCTGCCTGGAGATTATTGTTTAGGTCTCTGCTCCCCTGAAAGTACCCCTTGGTTATTGGTGGCTTCTGTTTGCCCACTGAGGCTCTCCCTCCACTCCTGCTCTCAGCCTCTGTGGGTCACCTTCCACCGGTGACCCGCTCCTGACTCTAGGGGCCTGGAGTGGCATTTTTAGATTCTATTGCTCACTGCTGACCTCTGGTCTGAAGCCCCCAGCCTCCATGGCTTTGCTTAGACTGCTGTCCAGAACACCATCACCATGGCCCATATCTACCATGGCTGCTCCCCATCCAACTGACCAGGAAAGCTTCACTGATGGTCCTTCTTCCTGGTTCTGGCCTTAAGTTTCTTTCCTCATTTTCTTCTTGATCTTGACTGCTTCTGTGATTGCCTGACCTTCTGCCTGACTTTCCACCTGAGCTCTGAAATTCCTTCCCACCTCTTGACTTCTTGGTCTCCTAATCTCCTGACCAACTACTTAACTTCTTTTCATCCTTTGACTCTTAAGCCCTTGTCTGATGGCTTTGTCTCCTGACTTCCCATCTGATGTTTGGTCTGACCTCTGACCTCCTCACTCATCCATAGATAAGAGTTTCTCCACAGTGACAGTATGGACATTTGGGCTAGATGATTCTTTGTGGTGGTGGGTTTTCCAGTACACTATAGGATGTTTAGCAGCATTCCTGGTCTCTACTCATTAGATACCAGCAGTGAGTAGACATTCTAGTTGTGGTCATTAAACATGTCTGCAGATATCGCCAGACATTCTCGGGGGTAAAACCACCATGCTAAGAGCCACTACATCTGACCTTTGATTGCGTCTTTCCCCACACCTTAGGTCCCACCTTGGGTCCCATCCTCAGGGACAATTGGGATTTATGCATTGCTGTTTCTCTCTCCTAAATTACAGCGAATCCTACTTCTTAAGCTGCAGACCCCTTCAGCATCCTGAATCCCATCCTTTCGCTGAATACCCAGCTACTGACCACAGACTTTCTGTTCTCAGTACTCCACACCATGTCTTCCTTCCTTCTAGTTCTTTATGCTTGTTCTCCTCCTTTTCCTGGTTTATGGTTTTGCATTCTAATAACCAGTTCAATGTCTCAGGTGCTTTGGGCAGGTCATTAATTTCATGGCACTCCACTCTCATTAACAGTTTTGCCCCTGACAACAAGGGACCTGTTTCACCTCCATCCTCCCCCTCATCTGCCTTGTTTTGTTGCTTTGATCTGAGCCTTCCTCACTTTCCAGTCTCCAAGAGTGAAACCAACACTGGTACATGGATCAGTGTAGATGATGAGGTCATTCAAATCATGGCAGATCTGTCTCTGGAGGAAAATGAAGTATCATGGCATGGAGGGAGAGTGCAGGCATTGGAGACAAGTAGACCTGAGTCTTGCCTCGGTCCCTTGTGTGACCTTGGGCAGGTAACTGAACTTCTCTGAGATTCGGTTTGATGCAGCATTTCCCTCTTACTTTAAAAGCTTCAAGGAAAGTATATAATAGTGTAGATAGTTCAGAAATGAAAAGAGGATATTTCGCCCCCAAATTGTCCTATTCTACTCTTTATCCATACACAAATATTATCTTGACACTATTGTCAACAATTCCTACATTTGTCTCCTTTTTCTCATTTTCTTATATGGTAGACAGTTTAACACTTTGCATTGTCATGTGGAGGTTAGGCGCTTGGATTTAAATACATTATCTAATTGCTTCTGACCATAACCCTAGGAAACAGATATTATTTCCTTTCATTCTGCACATGAAGAACTGAAGTCACGAGCTTCCACAGAGAGAAAGTGGCAGGACCCAGATTGAAATCCTAGTTTCAAGGCCGGGTGTGGTGGCTCAAGCCTGTAATCCCAGCACTTTGGGAGGCTGAGGTGAGAGGATTTCCAAGCTCAGGGGTTTGAGACCAGCCTGGGCAACTTGGCAAGATCACACCTCTACAATAAATTAAAAAAATAAGCCATGTGTGGTAGCACATGCCTGTAGTTCCAGCTACTTGGAAGGCTGAGGCAGAAGGATCACTGGAGCCCAGCAGGTCGAGGCTGTGGTGACTGAGCATGCCACTGCACTCCAGCCTGGGTGACAGAGTGAGATTCTGACTCAAAAAAAAAAAAAGAAAAGAAAGAAAGAAAGTAAAAATCCTAGTTTCCCTACTTAAAACACATACTTTGAGAAAAATGGCATATTGCTTCTTATACAAAATTAATGGACTTGAATGAGATCCTGTATATAAAGTGCCTAACAGTGCCTGGCACACAGTAGGTACTTAGCAAAGTTAGTTGTTTTCCTGACCTATTTTGGGGCCATACATAGAAACTATTAATGTTTAGAAAACAGAACAACATCTTTGAAAGCTCTCCATTTGCCTGGCCACACACTTTGTTGGGATATAAGTTCCTTGAGGCTGAAGCAGGGTCTGTCCCCAAGATTCCTGCAGCACCTTGGACAGGACTTAATAAATAGTTATTGATTCAACTACTGGTTAGAGTAATACCAGAGATACAAGTCACCTCCGCGATGACTCTGGGGAGGTGTGAGTTTGGCGTGCCTGCCCATGGGTGCTCTCAGACAAGGGCGTTTGCATAACTGGAACGAGCTGTCCCCATCTCTAATAGAGATTCAAACGTCACTAATTGGCAGGCAGAGGCTGTGTTCTCTCTATGGGAATCAGAAGGGAGAACACGTGCCCTGAATGTTAATTTTTGCATCAGCTTGAACTTAGGGGTGGGGAAAGAGAAGGGGAGAAGAAGGAAGGGGCACCACAGGCTCCACACACAGAGCTCTGTTCTCATGACCATTCATTAAAATGTACTGAAGGAAAATTAAAAGGCCACAGAATTCGGGGCCAGGCAATCTAGGCTGAGTTCTCAAATCTCTTCCTTATAAGCTAAGTCAGAAAAAAATCTCTCAGTCTTCCTGGGCCTCAGTTTCTATACATGTCAAATGAAAATAAAATAATAACAAGTTTAACTGGCAAAAACATTTGTGGAATGAATAAATGAAACCTGATCGATTTTCCAAAGGGATGCGACATTGACAATATAAATGGTCTGTTTGTTCTGCAAGAGTGTAAACAGAAAGAAAAAGTCTCATAAAAAAATTATAAACCACACGCAGGCTTCTGGGCGAGGTCATATAAGAGTCCCCACCCCCATAATGAGAGCAATATCACATCCCAGTACAGTGGTGCCCATGTATGGTTAGGAAATTACTTGAGGTGTTTTTTAAAACACAGATTCACACATTGGTGGAACTTACAAACTAGCAAGAGAGATAAGATTCATCTCCTGGGAACCAATCAGAAAGCCATGTGGGCAGAATATTGTTATGGGTTGAATGGCCCTTCCCCCATTCATATGTTGGAGTCCTAATTCCTATACCTCAGAATGCAGCCATATTTATTGACACAGTCTTTAAAGAGGTAATGAAGTTAAAAGACAGTGATGGGAGGGCTAACCCAAAATGACTAATACCCTAATAAGAAGAGGAAACGTGGACACAGATGCATACAGAGGGAAGATGTGTGAAGAGACAGGGATAAGATGGTTATCGACCAGCCAAGGAGACAGCCCTGGAGCAGACCTTTCCCTCACTGTCCTCAGAAGGAACCAACGCTGCCAACACCTTGAACTTGGACTTCTAACCTCTAGAATTATAAGGCCACAAATTTCTGTTGCTTCAATCACTCAGCCTGGGGTGCTTTGCTACAGCAGTCCTAGAAAATGAATAAGTATATATTAAAATACCAACATGTGAACAGGGACAAATAAAAAATAAAAATGCAGATTCACAGGCTACATCTCTGAAAAAGTGTGGTTCAATAGGTCTAGAGGGTAGAGAAAGCACAGGAACTGAGTTTTTTCCTGTGTTCGGGCAATTCACCCTGGAGTAACGCTGATTCAGGACCATGGCCAGCATCTGACAGCTCTGTCTCCAACTACCAACACCTCAGATGGCAGAAAGACCAACTAAGGTATCATAGGAAAGATGCTGTTCAAGTAAACGTTGTTGTCCCCAATTTACCTTTCAGAACCCTTAAGGAGATTTCAAGGACACCAAGCAAGGGTGGGATCCCAAGAAAAGTGTGCAGCTATAATTTCGGAACACTCCCAGAACATGAGTACAGTTTTTAATATATTACTGGTAGCTGCTACTATGCCACTATACAATGGGCCTTATAAAACTTAATTATAGAAATTTTAAGTGATCAAATAACAGGTGATCAATAGAAGGCCTAATGATTTCTTCCTGCATCTCTGAGAGTCATCAGATCATGTTGTATGTGTAGCTCTTGATGTGTTCACAGTGTGCTGGGACTTGGTTACAGCAGAGAGAATGGAAGGCACTGGGTACTCTGTGCATGCACATCAGAACAAGAGGTATGTTGAGATGGAAATCTTCCTGAATATGTCCCCACTCATAAAACCTCAAAAGCAAATGTAAACCTCCCATCACAACTCCTAAACTGCATGCATATACTTTGAATTCCTCTACAAAGGAATAGGAAAGTCGGAGACAAAGAAAACCTTGTTTTCCATCACTTATGCCAAACATACAGTGCAGATCCCCCTGCCTTAGAAATCTCAAGCTAGAGGGTCAGGTGTGGGGACAGGATGGGAAAGGAGCTTGGTGTGTGAGTAGTTGATGCCAGGGTTCCAAAACCAGAATAAGGATCGTGGGCTTGAGTCCAGCAGTTTCATCAATAGCAGCCACTGGGATATAATTCTGATAAACTGAGCAACTGATTGATTCTGAATCAGAATAATCCCTAGCTTCCTTCTCTTTGCTGCTGTGCCTGCATGGCTGGGTGGGGTAAATTGTGCTCCAATGCAGAGGGAATAGCAGCACCTGCCAAATCAATAGGCACGATGGTCACTTGCACTCTGGGATCATGAGGATGAGTTAATGATAAACTGGTGGATGCAGGGTGGGGAGATCCTGGCAGGTCTCCAGCAGCATTTAAGACTGGAAGGGCAGGTTATGAGGGGAACTAGATCTTAGTGTGGGTGGGTGTGGGAACGAGAAGGGCCTCTGGATACCAAGCCTGCAGTCTAGAAACCAGGTGGCCCAGGCTGCCTTGGGGCCTGTGCCCCATGTGTTACTATTGCAGGGCCTGAACCCCATTCTAGGCAAGCATACCACTTGCTGGTTTCAGCTCCAGCTGCAGCTTACAACCCTGGGCTCTGGAAGACAGATTTATCTGTACTGCAATTCCAGGAAACTTGAAATGCAAATTTGCCCCTTGTTGGAAGGGCTTTTATGAGAAAATGGAGCATGTCGTTTTCAGGCAGAGCAACTCAGGGACTGGGAGATGGCATGCAGGGGATGAGGAAATGAGTGCCCACAGGATGCCAGGTGCCAGGAAGGGCTCTTGCAAAATAAATGCACTTACAGGCATCCATAGGGCTTTGGGAACTGGACAAGGGAAGAAAGACTAGAGAAGAGAGCATTCATTTTCATCCAACAAATGTTTATCAATAGCCGGGCATGGTAGCGTGGGCCTGTAGTTCTGGCTACTTGGAAGGCTGAGGCAGAAGAATCACTGGAGCCCAGCAAGTCGAGGCTGTGGTGGCCGTGAGCATGCCACTGCACTCCAGTCTGAGTGACCGAGTGAGACTCCAAATCAAAAAAAAATGTTTATCAAGAATAGGGATGAGACAGATGAGGCCCTTGCTCTCACAGAGCTCGTGCACTGGCTGCAGAACCCCATGCAGATACATGGTCCTTGGCACAGCCTTCACAAGGAAGTTGTTGTGCCCATGCATTGTCCACTCACTCACCCTGTCACGAGTACTCCTATGCTCATGCCTGCCTCCACACATGTGGTAAGCCCTCTGCCTAGAATTCCCTCTGCCTCTCCTCTGCCTGGTAAATGCATATTCATTTACTGGGTCCCAGTTTTACTTGACTTCCCCCAGGAAACTCCCCTGTTATCCAGAGTGGAACAGCTACCTCTTTTCTTTGCTTCCATCTATCTTAGCATTTGCCATGTATCTATCTTATATGTTTGTCTTTAAAAACATAATATAGATGGTTCCTGACTTATGATGGTTTGACATAATTTTTTGACTTTGCAGCAGGTTTATCATGAACTAACCATATAGCAACTGTAGAAGTCTCTAGACTTACAATGGCTCAATTTATTTTTTAAAAACTGTATGATAGGTTTATTGGTAGTACTAAACATGTTTTGTATTTAAGATATTTTTGACTTATGAGGGTTTATCAGGACAAAGGCCCGCTGTAAGTCCAGGAGCAGCTGTAAACTCCCCGGGTGTAGGTCTGAGTCCTAGTCATTTGTGGAACCACAGGACCTAGGATAATGCCCATGGGAACTCAGTGCATATGTATTGCCTTGAACTGAATGGACCACTGTTGTGAACCTACTGTGTACTGGGTACTGTGTGTGGCCTAGCCATCCTGGGTGGTGGAGAGGTGAAGCAGATGGCCTGGCCTCAAGAAGCCCCCAGTCTAATGGAGAGTGGTCAACCACAGAGGTAGAGACTTAGAGCCTGAGAGCTAAGGCACGAAGGAGCTCCAGATGATGCCCTGAAAGGATGGGGGAAAAGAGGAGGAAGCCAACATGTCCTCTAAACCTGTCTCCCACAAGCCCCTCCACCACACACTCCAGCCCCTTCCTGCATGCTCCTGGCCCCAGCCTGGCGCTGTTCCCCTCCCTCCTCTGTCCATGCTGCCCTCTGTGCCTGGAGTGTTCTTGAAGCCACCTAAACTTGCTCAGGTCTTCCGCAAGTCAACAGCCTGTCTTCCGCAAGTCAACAGCCTCCAGTGGGGCTGGTGAGGATGGCACTCAGCTGAGAATCTAAGGGCCAGCCAAGCAGAGTGGGGACTTTCTAAGTGACATTTAAATGTCAGCGCGCCACATTAAATGTTATGGGTGTTTCATCGCAGCCCTCGAGGAGCATAAACACATCTTGGCTCCTTAATCACTGCCCACATTAATTACAGATGCCCTTTGGTGAGTAGAAACAAACCCACTGCAGAGGCTGCCTCCAGCCAAAGGAGACCGGGCTCCTGCCTGTGCTTGGCCTGGCCACTGGGCCCCAGATGGGACCCCTGCTTGTGACAGTTAGAGAGAGATTAGAGAGAGGCTGTAGTAAGGGAGAAGCTGGGAAGGAAGAAGTGTGGAGAGAGAGAGAAGGAGGTGGACAGGAAGAAACACACAAAGAGAAAGGTATTCAGGGGAACCAGGGTAGGGGCGAGACACAGCACAGAACAGAAGAGAAAGACAAAGACAGAGAAAGGCAGAGGAGGCAGAAAAAGACACAAACACATACAGATGAACAGAGAGAAAGAGAGACAGAGAGAGAGAACTGAGAATGAGAAGCATTAACCTGTAAACTAAAAGGCTTCTGTCTGGATAGTTCTAGAAACTTGAATCTCTGGAATATGTACAAATATACCTCCCTCCTCCCAAGATCAGATCCTCCTAATCCCAGGGTAGGGTGGGAAGACTGAACTATTGGCAAACATGAGGTGGTCCTGGGAGAGGGGATCCGAAAACTCAGACGGCTATGCAAAGGGGGGCATGACCACCTCCATGGGGCAGCCGATACCCAAGACCAAGGGTAGAGAGTGAGATGTCCAAGATCACAGGGTGAGGTGCCCAAGGTCACAGGGTGAGGCACCCAAGGTCACAGGGTAAGATGCCCAAGGTTGCAGAATCCAGCCTAAGACCCAGCTCCAGTCTTATTCAGGACTTTGCCCATGCTGTCAAGACTTTCTGGCTGTCTCTCCCCGCCAGATATGAAATCTGACCCAGTGTGTTTCCACTGTCAGTCAAGACCCAGGCTGGGGACTAAGGGTTGGGGGCATGCACCTCACTAGGTCAAGTCACAAGGAGAGAACAGAGAAGGTTTAGGAACCTTTCAGAACCCATTTCACCCTGACACCAGCCTTATTTGTCTTCAAATATTTTCACATAACTTTTTGGTCACAAGGCAGTTGGTCTACATAAAATGAACATACGCAGTATGTGTATACACTGCAACGCTTAATAATGAACATCACCTATGAACCCCTATTCCCAAACTTCAGAAATGAAAACATAGCTGAAGTTCCCCTGGGAGACATGGTCAGCCTTGTTTATACTGATGAGGGACAAGCAAGAGGAAAATGGGAGAGTGAGACAGGGAGTCACAGACTGGATGACGATCAGAACAATGTCTAGGGCTCAGGCTGAGGCCTCTACAGCTTTGAGGTCTTACTAGGTTGTGGGCATCTATCAACAAAAAGGTGATTTATTTAGACACTGACACATCTGGTCAACCATCCACCACTGTCCAGCAGTCGAGTTCAGCTTCTTTAACATGCACCAAAGCCCTCTCAGAGCCTGGCCAAGAAAACTGGGGATGCAGAGGTGAAATATCCAGGGGTTCTTCTTCAAGGAGCCCGGCTAGAGGAGAGGACTGACAGTGAAGAGATCCAGGCAGCACACAGTGCCCCCAACAATAAAAGGGGGATGGGTTAAAAGGACCCAAAAGTAAGACTCAGCCTTGAGGAAGCAAAGTTTGACAGAAGAAGGAATTTTTGATTTGGACTGTGAAGGATGAATAGGAGTTTAGCTAGAAGCCAAGGGGAGGGTGAGGCCATCCCAGGCAGTAGACAGAAAAGGTGCGAAATTTAAAGTTTGAGGGACTAGGGCATGTTTGTAAACAGTTCTTATGCTAGGTACTGGGGAAGAAGCCAAAAATGTGTTCCTGCTTTGTAGGCAAATTTGACACAAATGCAAGTTAACTAATTATGGGTTTATTGTGATAGCTTAAATAATAATGATATAAACAATGCTTTGAGACTAGAGATGTAGACTTTGGAAAAAATGCATTTATCTTTACCTATATCAAACATGTGAAGGGAGTTAAGGTGGTAAGAGAAAGGAATGAATTCAGTCTAGAGTGGGAATGGATGAAGTTTAAGCATCACTTGGTCACTTGGGAGCAGGATTCTCAAGAGCAGACTGTCCATTGCCAAAAAAAGACACTGCAGCCTAGGGTAGAAGTGACTGAGAAATACTTAGAATCAAAGCCTGCGATGGAAGAGACATAGAGTACTGTCTTTTTTTCATCTTCCTATTTCACAGATGGGGAAACTGAGGCCCTGGGAGGCAATGGGGATTTGTTCAAGGCTGCTCCTATCAGGGGTTAATGCGATACAGCCCCATGTGTCGATCTGCAACTTCTGGGTTTTAAACAACTCTCGAGTTTATAAGCACTTTGTTTTATTTTATTAGATTTGTGTGTCACGGCTGATGCCCTCAAGGATTTCTGTTTGTGCTTTTCCAGCTCATTAAAACATAATAATAGACTTGGGGACCATTAGGGTTTCAATTCCCCGAGTCAGCATTTGGCTGCCTCTTTCTGGGAAATGCACAGGTGGGCTGAACGGTGGCACCCAGAGTCATTCCTCCTGGGTTCCAGGGGCTGCACAGCCACTGACTGCAGCTTCCCAGTGGCCCAGGCAGAATCATTTGGAGAGCCCTCCCATGAGCCTGGGTGGAGTCACCCTGTCCACATTGTCCCTCCTGAACTTTCTCTACTAGAAAGCTTGGTGTCCCACCAGCTGGAAGAAATTGATTCCTGAGGTCCCAACCAGTTGAAACCTTCCTTGTTTAAAATTAATTAATTAATTAATTTTACTTTTTTTTTTTTTTTTTGAGACAGAGTCTCATTATGTTGCCCAGGCTGGTCTTGAATTCCTGGACCCAGGTGATCCTCCCTTTGCAGCCTCCCTAGTAGCTGAGGCTATAGGCACGTGTCACCACACCCGGCTCAGCTTAAACCTTCTCACCTTAGATGGCAGAAGTGATTTACTGTTTACAGTGAGAATCCTTGATCGTGGGTGGCACTTTACTTTCAAGTTCATCATCACAGCCACCTGGGGCAGGGAATGTGATGATGCCATTTCATAGAAACTCAGGGAAGGAAGGGGGCTTAGCTAAGCCAGGGAGGGGAAGAACTGAGACTTACCACCCAAGTTCTTGTAACCAGAAGTACAGTCCTCTCACCTAAACCAGAATGTCTCTAATTTCCTGCTAGATCATAGGTAGCCTCAGGACTCAGTGTGGGAAGTTCGCCATAATAAAGGCTAACAATTATTTCAGGCCACCAGTATGTCAGATGCTGTTCCAAGCACTCTACCTCTCTCCTCTCATTCAATCTTCTTCATAACCTTATGCTAGAATACTTGATTAAGCCCAAATTTCTCACTATGGCTGCAAAGTCCTCTATGACTTGACCTCTAGCTACACCCCAACCTCATTTCTACACATTTCTCTCCCTCTCTCCATGCCAGTCACTCTAGTTTCCTTCCTATTTCTCAAACCTGCTCTCACCTCAGGGCCTTTGCATAGGCTGCTCCCTCTTCCCCGGGAACATTCTTCTTTCTATGGTCACATGGCTCAAATACTGTGTTCTCCAAGAGGCTTCTCTGATCCTCACTCACCATCCTGTAATGTCTGTCTTAAGAGAACAGGATCCATGTGGTTCATGGCTGGATACCTGACCCCAAGCACAAGGCTTGGCACACAGCAAGAGGAGGCAGGAGAGAGGGAGGTAACAGAAAGAGGACATGAGGTTCCAGGACTGCTCCTCCAGCTCACACCTCTTTGAGGTGACTTCACAAAGGGCACATCCTCAGGAGAGAAAGTTATTGACTCAGTTTATCCATATTCACTCCAGAAAATAGCCATCATGCCCTGACTGTGGCTAACACGTTTGAGCATTCACTGTGTGCCAAGTTCTTTAAATGCATGAATTTGTTCCATCCTTTTGACAGCCTCACAAGAAGGATGTCTGCATTAGCCCTATTTTATGGCTGAAAAGAGAGGTCCAGGGGTGTTGAGTCACTTGGCCAAAGTCACACAGCCAGCAAGTGGCCAAGCTGGGACTGGAGTTTTGCAAGCTTGGCTCCAGAGTCTGTGCACCTAACCTGCACATGCCACCGCCTCTGAGGGAGATGTGGGACCTGCTCAAGGTCACCCAGCTGGCACACGGAAACCCAGGGATACAATCGCAGCTCTGTTTGACTCCTGAGGGAGGACAGCCATTCTGTCCTGCCTGGAAAATTTTTAGCAGGCAGCATTTGCAATTGGAATCCAGGCTAGAGACCAGAAGAATTCTCTGCTGAGGCAGCTGGAGCTGACTGCAAGATGAGGGTCTAGAAATATTCTGGTGCATTGAGGGCGGGGCCTCCCAAGCGCTCTTGCCTTTCCTAATCACAGCTAAGATTCTAGAACAAACACGCAGGGCCTCATCACAAACGAGCCATCCAGAGATGGGGCTGAATGGAGAAAATAAAAAGAAACGCTTCTGACCATCAGAGCTGGACAGCTGGCTCCAGCCCGCTTCTGGGTCCAGCTGTCACGCACTTCACCCCTTCCTCCCTTCCCCTCCCCATCCCAGGCTCTGTCCCTCTGTTCCTCTTCCCTGCTGACACCAGCCCACACCCTCCACTTCCTGGGGAGGAAACTGACCAGTCAGTCCCTGACCAGGAAGGAAGAGGGAAAGTGCAGGCAGCATCTACAGGTGCCTGAGAAGTCAGCGCCGCCTGGTAGAGAAGCCCAGGCCTGGGGCACAGGCACACAGCATAGGATGCCAAGAATGTCCCAAGTTCGGAATCCCAGAGGCCTCTGCCCTGACTTTACGCTCCAGACATTTCTTGCAGCTCCACCAAGAAGAACTCTGGAATTTGGAGACCTGGGAAGGCAATCTGTATGGAGGGAGGTTTTACAACCCAGTGGTTTAAACTAACTGTCAAGACTATCTGAGCTTTATCCTCATTTGCCGTCTGACCTGGGGAGTGGGGTTTGATGAGCCTCACTTTGCTCATCCATCAAATGGGGATAACGGCACCCACTCACAGGGGCTTGAGAACTAAAGGTACTGATGTGTTTCATGTGCATAACACTGTGCCTAGTACATAATTTGGGCTCAACAAACAGTTGAGTTGCTGTTATTGTCATTGCTGGTTTGGGTCAAAGGTTCTCCTAGCAGGCTGTCTGCCCTGGCCCATGACGGGGCAGGAGGCGGGTTCAGAGGGCACCTGGGAGCAGGCTGGGTCTGGATAGTGTTTCCATCTCATTACTTCCCGCAGCCTTGTATCCCTGAGGCCCCAGGTTTTCCCTGAGAATTGTGGGACAGCCTCAATAACTCGATACTTGACAATTCCTAAGACCACCTCAGTTTCCACGGGGCTTTCAATGATGCCACCTAAGTTCATTTTGTGAGGACTTGGAGACAGGTGAGAAGACCCCCGTTTGGCAGATGAGGACAATCTCACTACAGAATCGTTGAGCAGCAAAGCTAGAGAGGAAGCGCTTGCTCCTGACATGGCCAGAACTTTCCAGCACCTGCCCAAGAACCATTTGGAGCAGAGCTTGAGGGCATGGGTGGACTCCCTGGGACACAATGCCATCAAGCAGAAAAAGCAGAAGCTTGGCCTTTGGTTAGACTCCTGAGGCCACTGCAACAAACTCTGCAACTTCCTCTTTCAGAGCCTCAGTTTCCCCATCTGTAATATGGAATGATAACACCCACCTGACAGTGTTTCTGAGAAGGTTAAATTCAACGTCAGCAGGCACATAGTAGGTGTTTCACCCATGCTGCCTTCTGGGAAGTAACCTCTATCTTCTTGGAGGGCGTGGTGCCCTCCTCATACCTTGTGCCCCTAAAGACCCTCCTTGGGATCTGTCTCCCATGTGCATGGAGCTTGTGCTTTGAAGTCACCTCCACGGGTGCTGGACATTACCATGTGAGTGGTGCATCTGCGTTAACCCAAGGAATGGCTGAGCTCGGTCTTGGCCTATCGGTGAACCTGGACATGCAGGTTGTTCACTGGCAGAGCATCAAGGAGCCTGGGTCCTCTTGTTCTGAGAAGACAGGGCTGGGAAGGAAAGCAATTCTGCCTCTGCCTGCCAGCGGGCCAGCGACAAGGGATAATTACAGCGCTTGTCAAAATAAGATGTGGAGATAGAGCCCATTCCCCGCCAGCCGCTTCTCAATCTCCTGGGAATTCCTGGTCTAATTAAATACCCAGTGAAAAGGCTGGGTGCTGGGTGTCGGCAGCATGCCCGGATGAAAAGTCCACCCTAGGGGAGCCAAGAGGAGCACACTCCTCCTCCCTCCTCGCAGGCTCTGGGCGGTGCAGAGGAGAGGGGTGGTGACAAGGAAGGGAGAAGGAAAGGAACAGCTAAACAGACAGAGACGAGGGAGGCACTGGCAGAAGTACTAAATGGAACATAAAAAGAATTTCCCAACTGGAAAGCGTGCCTGCAAAGAAATTCTCTATCTCGATTAAGGAAATAGAACTCACACCTTTGAGTCTAGCCATGGGTGTTGAATCTCCGTTCAGGGAAGGGAGGTCCCAGATCTGGTTCCTAAGACACCCTGGGCACCTGAGACCTCATCTCCCCCACTCCTCTGGCCTCAAGACCTGCTTCCCTCTCTCACCACCCCAGCCCCCTTTGCACACAGGACTCATCATTTAATCCTCCTGCAGAATGGCTGATCTTGGCTGCAATGTTAGACAAGACTTAGCTAAAATCCCAGAGTGACAACCGGAAAGTAAACATCAAGCAAGTCTTGAATCCAGATAAGCTGGCATAAGATATACAACTTCCTCTCGGAGGCTTCTGGAAGCAGAATCCTTCTAAATCTTCCCTAATTCAGAGCCTATTCTGGCCCATCCCTACTGTCCAGAGTTAGAGTCTCAAACTAGTGGTTTGTGGGCTGGATCTAGCCCTTAGAAAACATTTTCTTTGGGGCACACACAGTGTTGTTATTGTTGTTGTTGTTTTGAGTTGGAGTCTCACTCCATCACCCAGGCTGGAGTTCAGTGACATGTTCACAGCCAACCCAGCTTCGACCTGCTGGGCTCCAGTGATCCTTCTGCCTCAGCCTTCCAAATAGCCGGAACTACAGGTGCATGCTACCATGCCTGGCTAATTTTTTGATTTATTGCAGAGACGAGGTCTCGTCAAGTTGCACAGGCTAGTCTTGAACCCTTGGGCTCAGACAATCCACTCACCTCAGCCTCCCAAAGTGCTGGGATTACAGGCTGAGCCACCGAGCCTGGCCCACACATATTTTTAAAAAACTTTAAAAAACTTAGCATGGCATCTGTTTATCCAGGGTCTCATGAAAAATCAGACATGGCCATACTGGGCTATATTCCCACAGGCATGATCAGCTGGAGCTGCTTCCTTTAGACAGGACATGCCCTCTTAAGCACTTGACACTGTCACATGGGTATGGGCCCTTGAAGATGAGGGCTCGAGCCAGGACACAGCTCTCCTCCATCGCCCACTGGCATTATGCTGGTTTTGAGCCAGTAGTAAAAATAGCCCAACAGACCTCCTCTCAGGAGGGGTAAGCCTGTGTCCACACATGTACCTGCCCATCTACTCGCTCAGCAATGTCACTGAGGACTTCCTCCAACCCAGGTACCGTGCTAAGCCTGGAGACAGAGGGTTAAACAAGATAAACATCTGCAGTCTACTTCCTCATTCCAGGTTTCCAGTGTGAGGCCCTCTCCTCTTTGCTTGTAAGAAATCACAACTAGGAGCTGGGGGCAGTGGCTCATGCCTGTAATCCCAGCACTTTGGGAGGCCAAGGCGAGAATATTGGTTGAACCCAGGAGCTGGAGACCACCTTGGGCAAAACAGAGAGACCCCATCTCTACAAAAATAAAAAAATTAGCCAGGCATGGTGACATGTGCCTATAGCCCCAGCTACTTGGAAAACTGAGGCGGGAAGATTGCCTGAGCCCAAGAGGTCAAGGCTGTGGTGAGCTATGATCGTGTCACTGCACTCCAGCCTGGGCGACAGAGTGAGACTCAGATTCAAGAAAAAGAAAAGAAAAGAAAAAGAAATTACAATGAGAAATGGCAGGCTGGCCCTTCCTCGGGGATGTGCCTGACCTCGGATGATAATCATGCCACTGACCAACTCGTCCACACCACCAGGCACAACTAGAGATGCTTTAGCTGATTGGAGATCGCTCCACTGTGCTGGCTCATGGACAACAGAGGAGGTATCATGTAGAGTTAAAAAGAGCATGGATTCTGAGCGAGACTGCCTGGGACTAAATCCTGGCCCAGTACTACTTTGGACAAGTTACCTTGCCTCTCTGGGCCTCAGTTTTCCTCATCTGCTAAATGGGAATAATGATATTTCGAATCTCCTAAAGTGGTTATAAGAACTCATATGTGTCAAGTGATTGGAATCGAGTAAGAGTCTATTTAAATATCTGATGAATAAACAGATGAGAAGCAGGCATACGCAGGTTTTGAGACAGGGTTACAGGTCACATGGTTTCCCAACTTCCTCCCCTGTTCAGGATTTTATGATCCATCAGGTATCCCTCACAGGGTCGTTGTGAGGACTGTCCAGAAAGTTCCTGTGGTGCCACTGCCATCTGTGTTTGGGCCCCAGAAAGGAGGTGCTCCCAGGGTTAAGTTTCTTCCTCCCTCTCTCCCTCAGTTCCTGGGCCAGGGCTTGCTGCTGCAACTTTTTACCTTAGCACCCCTCTGGGAGGAATCTTCTGCATATCAGACAGCAGGAGCTGAGGATGATGTCGTTTGCTGGGAGCTCTCCAAGGCTGCTGGGGTCCTGCGGGAAAGGACAGTAGAGTCCTGGTCCCTCCTGACCAGCATCAGCCCAGGCCTGGACAACTTGTGACTGCCATTCTGGTCCACCCTATCCCCTCTGCAATCCTGTCCTACTCAATTGAGTTCTAAAAGCATCAGTCAGAGCTTGTCGTTCTTGCCTAAAACCTTCCAGCAGCCTCCAATTGCACCTAGAATAAAATTCCAACTCCTTAGGGTGGCCCCAGAGGCCCCACACATGCGGTAGCCCTTGCTGGCCTCTGAACTGCTTCTTTTACCATCCTCCCTGCATATTCTGTGGCCCAACCACAACCCCCTCTCCCTACCCTTCTCTCAGCCTGGTCTGGAGTGACCTTCCGTCTTCTCCCTAACTGTTATGGAAATCTGAGCACAAATGAGTCGTCCAGGATTTCCACGTTTAAAGAAGCTCCTCACCACCCCTACGCCCCGTGCCACTCCTCCTCATGTTCTTGTGTTTTATTTCTTCCACAGCCCTTCTCATTGTTCCCAAGTTACCTTCCTGACTTGTTTATTTGATCACTGTCTGCCCCACCCCTACCATTAGAGCAGTCGATTAAATAAATTCCATGAAAACTAGAATTCGACTCTGCTTCATTGTAGTCAGCTGTATATCCCAGCTCCCAGTACTGCACCTGGCACACAGCAGACACCCAGTAAACATTTGGGGAACCAATGTGTGAATGAGTGAATTCATTTCTTTCAGGTGTCAAGAGATGTGGTCTGGTCCTCCCAGGGCCTGATGCTACACTGAAACCTCTTGTGACAAATGGTTCTAATTTTAATAATTTCCTAAAGGCTAGGAAAAGACAATGTCCTTGATCTACAGAGCAGAGGGCTGGGTCTCTCTCCAGCTCATCATGAACATTGTCATGAACACATGCACATACACACACACACACACACACATACACACACACACACACAGCCCCCATTGAAAGAACAAATGCTACTGTGTGACTAAGGGAGAAAGAATGAGGATTTACCTGGTGAAGTCCAGGTCTTGGACTGTCAGAAAAGAAAGTGTGTGCAGCACAGAGCCCAGGAGAAGTGATTCCCATAGTTGCTACGCTATGAGATGGTACCTACCCTGCATTTGTGCAATCAATGCCCAAGGATTTTTGGTGCTCTAATCCAGGAGGAGATTGGGAACATACAGAGGCAGATGTGTGTGTGTCCTCAAGCAGCACCTTCCAGCATGGACACAGGTAACGATATGACCCTGGATGTGGTGAAGGTCATAAAGACCAATGGACATGATGTCCATTCCAAGGTGGAGACCGGCCAAAGCCCCAGAGAAGCTCTGACTATTGAGAGTGGGCCTGAAGGATGAATATGTGTTTTGTTAAAAGAGAAGAAGGTGAAAAGATGAGCAAGGGAGGAGCACAAAGGCATGAAAATGTAAACATGCACAGTGTGATTGGGGTATGGAGGGAGGGAGGCTGTAGAATCTCTGATCCCTGCTAAATCACCCAGGCACCTGCAGTGTCGGCCATAGGGAAATTTCAGAGGCTGCTTGACAAGGGAGAGCTGCGGTCAGACTTAAACTTTAGGAAGATTACATTGGTACAGTGTGAAGATGGATTGGAATAATGGAAATGGGAAGCAGGGAGGGAGGGAGATAAAGGGGCTGTTGAGAAAGGATAAAGGCCTGATCCAAGGAAATGAAAGGATGGACTTAAGAGCTACTTACAATGCAAACTTACAGTTCTTGAACCTAGTACTGAGTGAAAGGAAGGAGTTGAAGATGACACTACTATCATCACCACTTTCAGCAGCACAGCCATCACCACCTCATCATCATCATCATGGCCACCGTCGTTATCCAGCATCACTACCACCATCATTATCATCACCATCATCATCACGGTCACCAGCACCACCATCACCATCATCACCATGATCACCATCATCATGATCACATCATTGTTATCAGCATCACTGTCACCATCACTATCGCCATCAAAATCAATCATCACCATCATCATCATTCCAGCTAATATTTATTGAATTTGGGCTATGAATCAGGCACTGTTACATGGATTACTTCTGGAAGAATGCTCAGATTCATCAGAAATTCTGTAAACCTTAAAAACCACCTAGTTGCTTATCTAATAGTCTTTTCCTAAACTTCCTTTCCTAGTTAAACTCTTTCTTCTGTTCCAGAATTAAGTGT
The DNA here is from genome assembly GCF_000164805.1 of Carlito syrichta. Lineage (NCBI taxonomy): Eukaryota > Metazoa > Chordata > Mammalia > Primates > Tarsiidae > Carlito > Carlito syrichta. Next base: position 487,939 of record NW_007037784.1, read on the forward strand.
GATTCTTCTTGGTCTTCTTTATGGTCCCCTTGAGTGGTACAATTATGTCAATAAGTTTTGTAGCTCCTTGGCTTGACATCATAGCCAAATTCCCAGACAAATGCCCAGATTTGGGGCCTGTTCCATAGCTATGACCCAATAATTTGAGAAACAGCTGGATTCTAATCACTTAATGCTTCTTTCTTAATGCCATGAAAGCCTAATGTTCCTACAAGCTCTGTAAGGCAGAAACTGTATCTGTTTTATTAACTAATGTTTGCCCAGGGTGGTAAGCACAGAGTGGGTTTTTAACAAATGTTTGTTTTATACATCTTACTTTCTCTATGATCTACTTTTCAATGTTCATTGATAGCATACAGATATTTTTTGACAGCAGTGAATTTTATCCAAAAAATAAAATTATTACTGTTCCAAGTTCCCTTTTTGTGGTCATAAAATGGAAGCTGATTGTAAGAGTGGAGACAGAGTGAGCAGTCTAACACAGGGCCACTGCTTATGCTGGTTTGAAAATAATAAATTTGAAAATAATAAATCAAATTCAATTAAACAGACTTCTTTATTGCAACACTTCTCAGAGCCTTTAATATCTAATGTACTTTGTGAATTTCCAAGAGAAGTTTCAAGTATATAACATTTTAAAGGTATATTTTATTTATTTATTTATTTATTTATTTATTTATTTATTTATTTATTTATTTATTTTTGAGTTGGAGTTTTACTCTGTTGCCCAGACTGGAATGCAGTGGCATGCTCCCAGCCACCGCAACCTCGACCTGCTGGGTTCCGGCCATCCTTCCGCCTCAGTCTTCCAGGTAGCTGGAACTACAGGTGCGTGCTACCACGCCCGGCTAGTTTTTGATTTATTGTAGAGACAAGGTCTCGCCAAGTTGCCCAGGCAGGTCTCGAACCCGCGGGCTCAGGCAATCTACTTGCCTCGGCCTCCCAAATTGCTGGGATTACAGGCTGAGCCACTGAACCCAGCCAAAAGTATACTTTAACATAGAGGTGTTTTCATGGTCTAATGTTTTAAGGAGCAAAGTTTTAGAAATGCCGTTAATGAGTTAAATAAAGCATTCAGTGGTTTCATCAACAGTAAACCAGCTACCATCATTCCAGATTTCCTTAATTATATTTTTAACATGGTTAAGAGATGGTAACAATTTTATTAATTACACAAATCTCAGTTCCTTAAAACAAAGAAGGCTTTCTCAGCCAAGAACATTATCATGGTCTAAGTCTGGAACTTACATCTCTTTGCTTTAAAAAGAAAACAGAAATTCAATCTTTGAAACTGTGGATGTAAGTTTAGGTTAGCGAAGACTGATATATGACATACACTATTTGGGTCCAGGTGAGATTTTTTTTTTCATTAGAGTGACTATGGCTTCTGATGATAGGCTCCCAGACTCTGACTGGCTTTGAGTGAGGCAGAAGGGCTTATTTTGGTTGTTCAGAAGCCAAGCAGCGATTCCTATCCCTCATAGTTTCCTAATCTACTGCCTGATTTCTCTAGTTCCAGCCCCCAGGCTGGAGGTACCAAAATCAGGATTCTCCCACCTAAAGAGGTACAGGATGGTTTTAGCTCAGTGCAAACATGAAATTCGTAATTCTGAAAGCAGGGTCCTGGTGTAGTAGGTCTACTGCTTTTAAATAATTAGTAACAAGAGAACTAATTATGCACTCATATGTCCCTCCTAGCTCATGAGGTTATTGAAAACTTTACTTGGAACCCAGTAGGTAAATCCTAGGTCCTACCAAGTAGAGGCCCCCACATAAAACTTGGACCTCAAAGGGCTAGACTTTTAATACAAAGGTGAATGAGAAAAGAACTAACAGAAAACCTGGCTGTCCTGATTTTTTTGATGAGGAAAAAAGGGACTTACTTTCCCCAACAATTATTAACTATTTCCTAGTCTTCACTTGGTATATGGTCTGAAGAACCTCAAGTGAAAATTTTAATTTAAAATGGACTTGGACTGGTAGTTCTCCCAAATTACTAAAAGATGCAAACACAGTGCCTTCTGAAGAAGTGAAACTGTAATTCAGTCCTGAAATAATTCTCAAGGATAAAGTTCTAAGGAACATTCACTGTCAAAAATTATAAAACACACCAGGAAAAAAGGCACTATCAGAGAGAGCCAGCAGGAACAACAGTTAGCAGCATCAGATCAACAAAGCTTCAGATACTAGAATTTTTATTAGACATAGAAAATGAGATAGTAAAGTTCATACACCTAAAGAAATAAAAGATGGTTGAAATCATGAGCAAGTAAAAGCGATACTATAAAATGTCTTAGGAGATTTAAAAATGAACCTAGAACACGTAGAAATGAAAAATAGATTAATTAGAAATTTTAAGTCATAATGAGTGAATATGGATAAGTTAAAGGGCAAATGAGACAGAACTAAGGAGGGAATTAGTGACCTATTAGATAGTTATAAGTAAATTATCCAGAAAACAGACTAGAAAGACAAAGATGGATAAAATGGAAGCTGATTGTAAGAGTGGAGACAGAGTGAGCAGTCTAACACAGGGCCACTGCTTATGCTGGTTCAGATAGGGTACAGAGCAGTTCTAGAAGGTGAAGGTAAGATGAAAATCTATGAAGAAAAGTCTTAAAAGTAGTCAGAGAGAAAAGTCAGACAGTGTACAAATGAACAGCAATTAGGCTAACAGCTATCTTCTAAACAATAACAATGGAAGCCAGCTAGCAGTGAAATATTTTCACTGTGTCAAAAGAAAACAATTGACCACCCTCAAATATATGCACAGTGAAATTATATTTCAAGAGTAAGAACAAACTAATTTTTATGTTTGAATAAATAAAACAGATCCTCACCAAAGGCAATTCTAAAAGAAGTGGCTCAGTCAGCAGAAAAGTTAATCCTGATAGAAAGTCAGTGATTCAAAAAGAAATACTCAGCAAATACATGATTAATATGAGGGCAAATCTAAACTAATATTGTTGCTTATTATAATAATAATGCCTAATTTGTTGATTTAAAAATAATAAGTTGGGCAATCCCTCAGGTTCTCTCCCACTGTGGGAACTTTTCTGTCCTCTCAATAAATCCTGCTTTCAAAAAAATAAAAATAAAACAACAAGGTAAGATATTGTTTCCAGGTAAGATGTAGTAGATTGTGGCAGGCCAATGTCCCCCCCTACAACTATTATAAAAGAAAAAAAGTTGCAAAAATATAAATTTTGAAGATGTCAAAAGCTATGAAAATTAGGACTAAATGGACCAAAACTGCAGAAAGAGAAGAGCCCTTCCCAGATAAACTGGTATTTACTCAGAGTTTTCTTCTCTTGAGGACTTTGCTGATTCTGGATGTGGCTGAGGGCTGGTGTTGACCCAAGCAGAGGTTATCTACTGGGGGAAACAAACTAGCAGAGATTTTGGCAGTTGTGTAGGGCTGACAAGATGGATTGGAAACTAGAGGAGCCTGGAATGTAAGGAGCCAAGTAATTGTTGGCTTTAACACACAAGACATTGCTGAATGCTGAGGCAGTACAGGTAGTTGGGAAGTAGGAATGGAAAGTTGGAATGAAATCTCTTCTGATCCGATGGAATTTAGAAGTCAGCATTCCACAGGTGACAGAAGGCCTGACTTAAATTCCTATTTTCCCCCTTGATACATTTGCCAGATTTTGAAGATAGCAAACTCAAAAGTCCAAAGGGAAGAATTGAATATCCTTTGAGCTTTTAGAGCTGAGGAGACAGAGACTAGCCAGGCACTCAATCAAAAGCCATGAAGGGCCACTCTCAAGAAACAGGGACAAACCAGAGGTAGTAGACTCAGTCTTCCTAAAACTGCAACCCACTTCCATTTTCTGACTAGACTGAGTTAATAAGCCTTTTACCTTGCCTCCCCAACAAAGGAAGTGGGAAGCCTCTCTAGTAGAATATACCAACTGGAGCTCTACTACTTTTATGTACAATATCCAGAATACAGTTGAAACTATGAGGCATGTGAAGAGGAAGGAAGAGAAACAGAAATGAAAACAAACAAGAATGGGTTCCCAGATAATCCAGACATTGTGCTCATCAGACAAAGACTTTAACTATTATTTACTGTGTTAAAGAAAATAGAGAAAAAAATGAACAAAATGAATGAACATATAAAGCCTTCTGAAGTCTAGTATCTTTTAATAGTTACTTGGAATTAATAAAAAAGTACAAACTTGCTGGATGGGTTTAACAACAGACTGGACACAGCAGAATCTAGGTTCAGTGATTTAAAGACAGAACAACAGGTAATAGAGTGGCATTTTCTTTCTTATTTCAGCATTTTAAACATGTTTTCTAGAATCTACCAGTGTTTGCTGTTTGTTAACAACAGAGTGGTTAGTCAAATAAAACCAGTGAGGAAAAAAAAGGAACATTAAAAAATAATAAAGTATAAGCATTACAAGGGACATTATCAAAGGCCTAAATACACATGATTGGAGTCCCAGAAGGCAAGAAGAGATACTGGGCAGAAGCAAAATTTGGAAAGACAATGATCAAATTTCCAAATGGAAAGATACCAGCCCACCAATCTAAGAAGCCCAGTGAATCCTCCAAAAAGATAAACACAACGAAAATAACAACTATACATGTTGTATTCAAATTGTTGAAAACCAAAGACAAGGAGAAATTTTCAAAAGCAGCCACAAGGCAAAAATACAAATTACCTTCAAAGGAGTACTGATAAGGCTGTCAGTTGATCTTTCTTTCTTTTTTCTTTTTCTTTCTTTCTTTCTTTCTTTCTTTCTTTCTTTCTTTCTTTCTTTCTTTCTTTCTCTCTCTCTCTCTCTCTCTCTCTCTCTCTCTCTCTCTCTCTCTCTCTCTCTCTCTCTCTCTCTCTCTCTCTCTTTCTTTCTGTTGGAGTCTCACTCTGTCACCCAGGCTAGAGTGCAGTGGCACACTCACGGCCACCCCAGCGTCAACCTGCTGGGCTCTGGCTATCCTTCCGCCTCAGTTTTCCAAGTTGCCGGAACTACAGGTGTGCACTACAACACCCGGTTAATTTTTTTTTCCATTTATTGTAGAGATGAGGTCTCGCCAAGTTGCCCAGGTTGATTTCGAATCTGCGGTCTCAGGCAATTCACTCGTTTCGGGCTCCCAAATTGCTGGGATTACAGGTTGAGCCACTGAGCACGGCCTATTAGCTGATTTTTCAACAAACACTGATGGATTCTAGGAACATCTTTAAAATGCTGAAATAGGCCATTACCTTGCTAGACTCTGGTGTCGCCATGCTTCCTGGCTTTGGCCTCCTCCCCTACCTTGGGGAAGTGAATCTTCTCTCTCTCTCTCTAATTTACTTTTAATTAAGGCACATCCTAATAAATCTTCGTACCACTATGAAAAATGAAATAAAATGCTGAAATTAAAAAAACCACGCTAGTATTATATACACAGCAAAAAAAAAAAAAAATCTTTCAATGAAACAAAATGAAAACATTTCAGACAAACAAAAGCTGAAAATCAGCAAAAATTGAATGCCAACCCACTGACACTACAAAACATACCAAAGGAAATTCTTCAGACTCAAGGAAAATGATTCTAGCCAGAAACACAAACTTGTAAGAAGGAATGAAGAACACTACAAAGGATAAATATTTGGATTAGTATAATATAATACTGGCTGTTTAAAGTGACAGTATGAATATGTTTTATGAGATTTATAACATATGCAGAAGTCAAATATTTAACAACAGCACCAAAAGAAGGAAGGTAGTACTAGAGTTCAACTGTTGCAAAATTCTTGAATTGTTCAAGGAGTAGTAAAAGTTCTTACTTGAAAAATAGATTGTAATAAGCTGAAGATATATATTGAAACTTCTAGGATAATCACTAAAAAATAATTCAGGGATGGGAAACAGAAAGCTAATACAAGGCAAAATATAATAATAAAAGTATTTACTTATTTGTTTAAAAGACAACAAAGAAAAATAAAGGAAGAAAGATGAGATTGTACAAATAGAAAACAAATAGCAAATTGGTAGAATTAAACCCAACAATATCAGTAAGGATATTAAATTTAAATGGACCAAAAGGAACAAGACAGAACTAAACTAATGAACAATAGCTGATACATTGGGAAAGAGTCCAAACATTGAAAAGTTATTATTGTTCAGGAGATGAATAAAGATATCAGTGAGACTTAGTGTACATGTTAAATTTCTAGGGTGCCTACTCAAGGAATCAACCTGGTAAGCTTTCTACTTTGAACTACTTTAGAAATTCTTGTCAGGTACTCTGAATTTGGAAATTAAGCATCACCATTCAAGTCTCTGCAGTTACAAGGTTTTGGTAGAGAAGTAAAAATCTTCATAACACTGAAATATTTACTAATGAACTGGTCACTTGAATATTTTTTTCACACTCAAGTTTTAGTTCCTGTTAACACTGGTTTCTACTTTTCCTCACCTCATCTACGTCTTTGTTGTTTTTCATAGACTTGTAAACACTTGATGATGGAAGGAAATTCTAAGGGATTGATGTAAAGGAAAAGCTCAAATCTCAGAACATTCAGGATTTCATCAAGTTTGTAGAAATGTTGTTGGATAACTTCTCAATTCACATTTGAACTACCGGCAAGGAACTGGCAGAGTTAAACTAGTTAACAATGGAAGGAGAGAGAAGTGACAAAAATGTCAGATGCTTCAAAAGACAATAACGTTACCATCTAATGACTGGAAGAGGCCTATGGGAAAACTGATAAAGTTTTGAAATATTTGCCCATAATGACCCTCTTTATTTATAGTGACTCAAAAGTAAAACAAAATGAAGACTGTTGCATTGTGCAAAGATACAATTTTGTCTAAAAAATGTTCCTTACAAAAAACAAACACTTGGTAATTCCTATTTTTAATGGAAAAGATTAGCACATTTGACATGATAACCTACATTTTGTTTACAGAACATTAAAATTACTTGTTTTTATGCTTTCCGTTTTATTTATTCACGTATTCACTGTTTACAATGAATAATCAACTTTTGTTTTATGAGGATTCTCTTTAAGTGGTATTTTACTGGTACCAATTAGCCTCCGAAAAACAAGGACTGCCTGTATTTACTCACTTTACCTGGTAAGCATCTTTCTGTGTAGTATAGGCTCTGGTCTGAATGTTCATGTCTCCTTAAAATTAATATAGTACAACTTAATCCCCAGTGCAGTGGTGTTGGGAGGTGGAGCATCTGGGAGGTGATTAGGTCATGAGGGCAGGGTCCTCATGGATGGGATTAGTGCCCTTATTAAAGAGACGAGAGGGAGCTTGTTTGTCCCTTCTGGCATGTGAGGATACAAATAGAAAGCACCATGTATGAATAATTTGCCCTCACCAGACAATGAATCTGCTAGGACTCTTGGACTTTCTAATTCTAGAACCGTGAGCAATATATTTCTGCTACTTGTAAATTACAGGAAAATGGCATCTATGAATTTATAAATTAACCTTTGTCATAGGTATGTCTGTATAGGAAAAACATAGTATATATAGGGTTAAGTACTGTCCATGGTTTCAGGCATCAACTGGGGTTCCTGGAACATACCCTTCATGGATAAGGAAGACTACTGTACCCAGTCTATGGTATTTTGTTATAGCAGCCTGAATGGGCTGAGACAGTATATGTGTCTTATTTTCTTTCCCATGCAAGATTGATTCTGGACACTTTCTGTTTTGGACAGTTGCTATGAGTCAGGCACTTTGTTAAGTACCTATCTCATGTAATCTTTCCAGCAACTCCATTAGACATTTTAGATTTACAAGTTGAGGTCTAGAGAGCTTAAGTGATGACCTTGCCCAGTGCTACACAGGGAGTTTATGACTCAATGCAGACCTCGACTCCAGGTGTGTCTGTCTTCCAAACCAAGTCTTTAATTTGGATGCTCTCCTTCCTTACCTTTCTCTCCCCAGGGGCCACAGCAGAGCCTGCTGCATGGTGGATGCTTCGTGAATGTTAGCAGGTGGGAAGTGTTGCCATCAGTTCAGTGCAACATGGTTGAATAACTATTACTATCATCATTCAGTTTGGCTTTAGGTGTATGGCTAGGAGCCCAGGGACTATAAATCTGTAGATGGAGATGCCTCTTTAGAACAGGAACTAACAGAGGTACATTTTCCCCATCTTGCTTTGCAGACAGTATTACTAGGATGGGAGAGCTGGAAGGGAACCAGGAGGAGATCTTGAGCTCCCAAAAAGCACCAGGCACTGTCTGGGGTGTTTTTGCCGTGTTATCTGCATCTTCTAAGATTGCTGTGAGATCAGTGTTACCACATTTTGATCGATGTGCAAGCTGAATCTCAGAGAGGTAAAGGAGCTCGCCACGGCTACACACGGCCTGCAAGGAGCAGAACCTGGGTTCAAACTGTGTGTGACTGCAAACCTCTTGCTCTCTCCACAGTATTACTTTATCAGCATAGTTTGGAGCATCCAAACTAGGTCAGAAAGTGGGTGGGTGGGGGAACAGGGCTTTGCTTTGAGATTCTGTCCCTGTCCTGAGAAGAAGATGACAAAGTACTCAGTCACCTGCGTGGCTGGAATGTGAGGTCTCAGGAAGAGAGCTTGCTGGTGACAAGTATTAAGTAACCCAGTCCACATTTCTGGGACAAGGCTGGGAGCATCATTCATTCAATTGAGAAAAATAAATTCCTCTCAGCGGGATTAATGAAGCTGGGAGCACTTACTGTCTGAAATTGGCTAAAAACTGATTATGAGTTCAGATGGAAGCATCACAGTCAGAGGATTCAGAAATGATTGGAGCAGGCTCCAGGGGGTCAGGGTGAGAACCAGTCAGTATAAGAGGAATGAATGCCTCAGGCCTAGCAAAAAGGACAAACAGATGATTGTAGAAAGAGGTCTCAGAGATCATCCTTTTCCCACCTCCCACTATCAGCCCATCTTTTTTTGTTGTTGTTGGAGTCTCACTCTGTCACCCAGGCTGCAGTGCAATGGCATGCTCTCACGGCCACCCCAGCGTCGACCTGCTAGGCTCCAGTGATCCTTCTGCCTCAGCCTTCCAAGTAGCCAGAACTACAGGCATGTACTACCACACTCGGCTAATTTTTGATTTATTGTAGAGACAGGGTCCCGCCAAGATGCCCTGGCTGGTCTCGAACCCGTGGGCTCAGGCAATCCACTCGCCTCAGCCTCCCCAAGTGCTGGGGTTACAGGCTGAGCCACCGAGTCTAGCCAGTAACCCATCTTATAGATGGGGAAACTAAGGCCTATAGAGGGGAAAGTCCAAAGTCACACGCCAAGATCATCAAGCCCATACTTCATACCTGGAGAAACAGGAGTTCAGAAACTGTGCAGTCTAATCTTGCCTAAGATCTCCTATGAGATCATCTAGAACTATGTCCCCATTTTATAAATGGGATCACTGAGGCAGAGAGAGGGTCCGGGGATGACACATTTCAGGTCCAGTGCAGACATGGCACAGTGGGCAGCATTAGATCTGCCAGCCTCCGAGGTGTGTCTAAGACCTTTTCCACGAGGGACAGTGAGAAGAATCTGGGGTTCTTATTCCTCCAAATATGCTCTTCATCCTGGTGACCTGCCAGTCTCATTAGGGCTTTTTGGGACTCCATCTTTTGCCTTTAAAGGAAAGTTGGTTGCTGCTGTGATGCGACCATGATGGCAGCAACTGGACAGAGGTAGGCCCATGGGAGTTTCTGATCTTGCAGATGCCTCTGGGCCTTGTCGGGATGGGCCACAATTAGTGTCACATTCCTGAGGAGGGGACTGCTCAGTTCTTTCAGTCTTGCCTCATAGTGTGTGCTCAGGGGAGGGCAAGTCTCCATCACATGGAAGGCTCTGCAAGTTTCCACCTGTTATCTGAGAAGCACGATGGCTGCCAGCGTCGTCGTGGAAAAATTATAGTCCTCAGGATCCGCGTAGCAGGACTGGGCAATAGCCATTGTTGGCCTAATAAATCACTGCAGATTCATGTTCTATTTGACAATCCCAGGGTTGTAATTACGCCCAGGCTCTGGTAGCCCCTTTACTGTGCTCCAGTGTACCTTTTGAGACTTTTGCAAGGTGAAGGGAGGAATGGCACTGGGGACAGGCACTCTATCCAAGAAGCCTCACTGCTGCTCTGTCTGCAAGAAGGGGGCTTTGGAACCCCAAGAAACCTACTATGTCTATTTCTTTGTCAGGAAATATTTGTCTCACAAATGAGTTTTCCCAGCATGTGGTAAGGAGAGATTTCTCTGGAACACAGAAAGGAAGCAGCATGAATCCAGAGCTTCATTTTGCATCAGAAGTCAGGCCTAGAGAGGAAAAGTGAACAGGTCAGAGCCACACAGCAGGCTCCTGGAGCCACTGAGGCCAGCACCCAGCTTGATGGACCATTCCTTTATTATTATGATGATTATGATGATTGTTGTTGTTGTTGTTATTGTCATTACTATTTTAAAAGTCAAATCTCTTCTCATTTCCACTTGGGCATGAAGACACTGAGAAGGGTACATTTTTATTTACCCTGAGTTTTTAATACTCTAGATCGTCACTCTGAAAAGGCAGAGAGCTGGGCTTAGAAGACACACTCAAACTTCCAGCAACTGCTGAGCCGTAATCAAAGAACCAGCTTCCGCCTGGCTAGTACTTGGCATTTGTCCTTGACAGACAACTTGCTGAGTGCCTGTCCTAGGCCTGAGTTCTAGATGCTAAAGGCAGGGATGAGGGAGGCAGGACAGGTCTCCACTTTCTGGGCCTTGAAGTCTAGTGGGGGCGGCAAAGAGCAGACAAGCAAACAAACACATTCACAAGAAACTTTAGGCTAGGGTAAGCACTATCGGGAAAATAAATAGTGTGATGAGAGTCGCTCAGTGGGGTCAGGTGCTGCTTCAGACAGAGTGGTCAGAGAAGACCTTTTTGAGGAGTCACTGGCTGTGAGAAGGTCTGGGGACTGAAGGCAGGGGCAAGCCTGGTGTTTGCAGAAGTGTAAGAAGGCCTCAGCCAGTGGGAGACAGGAGGGAGGTCAGCAGGGCTAGTGCAGATGTGCCTTGAGGGCTGTGGTCAGGAGTGTGGAGTTCACTCCAAGTGCCAGAGGAAACTTCCTGGCTGCATGCCAGAAGTGAAACTGGGGAGTTTCCCTTTGGGCTTTTAAAACCTGAAGTAAAACTGGAGAGTGACAACCTGTGATATGAATTGATAGTGACTTGTACAAGGCAAGTTTGCAAACAAGGAGACGATCCTGAAGTGACCTCAAAAGCATAGAACTGAGGTGAGGCTGGCTTGGACTAGCGAGGCAGCTGGGGAGGCAGTGAGACCTGGAAGAAATGAGATCTATTCTGGAGGTTATGACTGGGGAATCTGCAGCTCCTATATGGAAGATACCTAAGGCCAAGAGAATGGATGAAACCACAGAGGGAGAGACAGGGAGCCAGCCCAGAGCCCCGGGGCCAGCCACCATTCAGGGGCTACTGGTAGAGGAGATGCACTTGAAGGAGGTTGAGGAGGAGAGGCTGGAAACAGACTTTTGGAATAATATTGGTCCAGTTATTGAATGAGTCAAGGATGCAAGCCTTTGGCACTTAGAGGAACATATGGTGAGTGATTCCTCCCTCTAGGTTCCAGGGAAAAGGATATGCCTCTGCTGGAGCACCAAGCATCCTGTGGTCATTGCTTCAAGACTGTCCCTCCATGAACTGAGTTTAGAGGGCAGCACCTGGGTCTTCATGCGTCTCCTGTGCCAAAGACACAGCTGGTGGCATTTGGTATGAGAGCTGGGAATGGGGAAGGGTGAGGAGGAGATGCAGATGGAGGAACAACTGTGTGTGGACAGATCTCTTGTGGCCCTTGACCCAAAAGAGTCCAAAGTCAAGGCAATCAGACTGGCATGGTGAGAACAGGAGCTGGCAAGGCTGGGAAAGGAATTGGTTGTAGGAAGACCTCCCACCCTCCACCCTGTTGGAAAAGGGTTCTGGAATAAGAATTCTAATAGAATATAAGCCATCCATTGTGCATCTGCTTTGTCAGGCTATGGGGGCTGATCAAATCACCCCTGAGCCTGGATTCCTGATGCCATGTGTCTACGAGTGGTTGTAGGGAGGACACCTTGAGAACAGGTCTTGGGAGTCAAGCACATGTACTTGATAACCTCTCTGCCCATCCTAGGTAAGGATAGTCATTAAGAACTCTAGGCTGAAGAGATCGGGCGTGTTCAGGGTGGTATGGCTGGGCTTGGTGGCTCAGCCTGTAATCCCGCGCCTTTGGGAGGCTGAGGTGAGTGGATTGCCTGAGCCCGTGGGTTCGAGACCCGCCTGGGCAGCAAGACCTCATCTCTACAATAAATCAAAAAATCAGCCGGCTGTGGTAGCACATGCCTATAATTCTGGCTACTTGGAAGGCTGAGGCGGAAGGATCGCTGGGGCCCAGCAGGCGAGGCTGCGGTGGCCAGGAGCGGCCACTGCATTCCAGTCTGGGTGACCGAGTGAGACTCCAACTAAAAAAAAAAAAAAAACTCTAGGCTGAGGGGCGGGGGAATTACAAAAAAAGAACTCTAGGCTTAGCTCTGGCTGTGAATCAGTCTCGGAGCCTGTTTCTTCATCTGCAAAATGTGAAGAGTCACAGTGTCTTCCTCCCAGGGCTATCTGAAGGACTAAGTGAGGTTTCACAGGTAGAAGGGTCAACACTGAGCTGAACTCAGTCCTGTTCAGTACCCTTGCTTTAAAAGCCTGAAGAGAAATGGTGCCGGGTCTGTGACTAGAGGGGACAGCTGTTTCAGTCATTCTCAGTGGGACACAATGGCCGACTCAAATTGAATAATTTGAAGGCAGCATAACAAAGGGACTGTTGACAGTGGTGTAGGAAGAATGTGGAAAAGCACTCAGACAGCACAGCATCCCAGGCTAAGAACAGCAGGCACCCTCAGCACCCCAATCTGAAGAGTAGAGGGAAGGCATTCACCTAAGGATGAGCAAGAGAGGCTGCCTGGGACAGCCAAGGGACAGCAGTCCTGTAACCCTCGGGGAGGGGGTCTGGAGGTAACACCCTGATATCACTCACTCCTGACCTCAGTCTCTCTGGGACCTCCCATTTGATCAACAGCAAAGGCTCATTAGTAGGGTTTACCCAGGGCAGTCCCCCTAGTCCACAGAGAGGCCAGTAACGAGCAGATCCCAAGGGCAAACAGGATGTCCAGTGCACCCGTCTGTGTAAGGGACAAAAGAAGGGAGCACTTACCCATCCCATACTACAGATGGAGAAACTGAGACTCAGAGGGTGAAAATACCTGCTGAGAACCACAGAACTTGGCTGCCTGATTCCCAAATCCATGCACTTAACCACTGCCCCACACAGCTCCACTCAGCTACACTCCGAGCAGCTGTTACTTTGCTTGTTTTATAATTAAAACAACATGTGCTTGGACAGGTAAAGCGATTTGTTCAAGGTCACACAACTGTCAGAATCAGAATCGTAGAAACCAGTCTAAGGGATCCCAACCCCAGGTTGTTTGCATCATTCAGCACAGTCCTGCCTTGGCAAAAGGACAGAAGGTTCTGGAAGCTATGTTTAGATCAGAGTGGCTACCTCTCTGAGCCACAAACCCAAAGTGGCACAAGAAGGGTGAGTGTCCTCAGGGAGTGGGTCATGCTGGCAGAGGAATGAAACCTTGTGTCACTTTGCAAAGCCACAGCCTGTGTAACCATGGGGTGTGCTATCTCCTCCAGCAATTATTTTTTGCGTGGGCTCCACTCTTCTCCTTAACCATCTAGCCTAATGCCCTAGAGATGAAGCCTTTCATCCTGCTGCCTCTCCTCCCCAGCCCTCCATAGCTCTCCAGACTTCTGAATGGGTTTTCTTTGACTCTGTTCTCTGGTCTAGACAGATAATACATAAGGCTGTTTGCCAAGGTCATTTTTAACTCCAGTGCACTGTAGGTGCAGGAGTGAGGGAGAGGTAAGTCACAGAGAGCCAGCTCAAGGGGTCTCTGCTTTTCTTACCATCTCAGTAGGTGTATGGGGGGACAGGTGTGTGGGAGCAGAAGTGGCCCTCTCCCTTCCCTGACATCTCCTTGGCTCGGTGGGACCAGGGCTGACAGCAGGAAAATGTCTGCCTTCCTGTGTTTCGTCTTTGGGCAGGGTGGAGCCAGAAAGTAAGGTTGGAGAGGGAGAGGGAGATTTTGATGCCAGGAGAGAAAAAGTACTGGCCAGAGGTTGGGCAGAAAATGGGTAGCTCTTGTAGGAAGGTGTGACAGGGCTCTGCCTATTGCCCAAGATGAAGATGTGGCCTTCTCTCTAATAATAAGCCCATTCTACGACTGGGAAAACTGAGGCCCAGGGCAAGTAAGGCAGTGCCCACAGCTGCACAGACAGTAGTCTTTGGTAGAATGAGATAGCAAACCCACATCTCTTGCCTATCTTGGGCTAGTGTACAAAGCTCCCAGCTTAGGACCCAGAGTCCTCAGTTTGAATCAGGGCTCTGCTCTGCCTTGCTGTGTGATCCTGGGCAAACCACTGACACTCTCTGGGTTTTAGCATCCCCACAGACAGCTCTGTTTTTAAGTACCCACCATGTTTGAGGAATGAGGATACTGAGGGGAGCAAACAAAATCCTGTCTTTATGGAACTCATATCCTAGAAGAGAAAGGGCTGAGAGTTGAACTCACAAAACCACACAAGGTAGGTATTATTTTTCCCATTTCACAGTTGACAAGAGTGAACATCATGTCTATACTGATGGGGCTGGAGGAGGCAATTCAGGTCCCTTTTCACCCTCATTCTCCTAGCCTGGAAGCAGAAAGTAGTTTCCACCGAGCTGCAGATCCTGGAGATTTGAAATCTTATTTATTTGGCTTGGAGATGAGTGATCAGATTTTTTTCCCCCTCAAAAGTAGATTTACTTTCTTAATTATGTTTGAGTTAGATTTACAATGATATTAATTCTCACTCCCTGAATAAACAAAGCAGGTGTTTGCTTAGGGAGAGACCTCTGCTAGTGGGAGAGGCAAGGGGGGCTGGGATGTTAGAATTTCCCAGGTTTTCAGAGAGCAATTGACCATTCACAAAGGGGAGCAGCTGGGGATGGGGGTGCAGGGTGTTGGGCAGAATTTAAAATGTGAGACCAAGTAGGAAGGAGCCTTTGAGGGCAATTCTTAGGCCCTACGTAGCAGAGGCGGGTGCTCACTGCACTCCTACTAGATGTTATTGTTGGAGAAGCAAAGAAATGTGCACTCCCCAGTTCCCTGTCTTCTATCCAGACTTTCCCTGTGGCCTTGGGCTCAGGGTAATGACATTAAAGAGGGCTCATATCTTCTTTCCTCTTCCTCTCACCCAAAGACTCCCCATCTTGTTCCACTGAGTTATTAAGTCAGATGTCAAGAAGTTCCTGGCTAGGCATGGTGGCTCACGCCTGTAATCCCAGCATTTTGGGAAGCTAAGGTGGGAGGATTGCACGAGTACAAGAGTTCGAGACCAGCCTAGGCAACATAGTGAGACCTTGTCTCAATAATAATAATAATAATAATAATATAATAATAATAATAAGCTGGGCATGGTGGTGCATACCTGTAGTCCCAGCTATTCAAAAGGATGAGGAGGAAGAATCACCTGAGCCCAAAAAGTTGAGACTGTGGTGAACTGTGATCATGTCACTGCATTCTAGCCTGGGTGGCAGAGTGAGACCCTGACTCAAAAAAATAATAATAACTTCCCTCCTGTGTGTCAAATGGGGGAACAGAGGACATGACCACCCTCCTAAAGTCTCCAGGAACAGTGAATAACCTGATCTGTCATTGAGGGTGGAGGCACCTAGCTCCTGACCTCTCCCAGATCGCTGGCTGGCAGGGTCTGCAGCCCTGGGGATGATTTAGCAACAAATGAGAAATGAAAACTGGAAGAACACATGAAGCAGTGATTGCTGGGGGTGGGTGGACATGTCCATCAGACTCTGAGAAACCGAGGCAACCAGCACAGGTTGCTCACACAGGAAGAGGCTGCCAGGCTGGACTCCCGAGAGGCCCCATGTTGGCAGCCTCAAGTCTCTCCAGGCCTCACCTCTGGGTCAGGCAGTCTTGTCTGTAGCCTCTGTTTTAAAAAATCTAACTGGGAGGCCATTAGATTGGGGTGGTTCTGGCACTTTAAATTCCTAGAAGAACAAACCAAAGTCCAATGTAAATAGTAAGATGAAACTAGAAACTGCACCGATCAGACACCACCAAGGAACCTCTGACTAGGAACGTCCCCCTACCCAATAGAAATTGTTTTCATGTCTTGCTTCTGCAACCATTTTATAAAAGTGTCCCCTCTCGCCCTTCCTGTTCTGGTGCTACCCCACTTAGAAATGATGAATGTTCAAATAAACTTTTTAAAAATTCAAATGTGCTTAAACTTTTATTTTATCATCTCTCTGGGACAGAGACTGGCTAAAGTTGGCCTGGGCACCCTCTGGTGTTAAATTGAGCCAATCCATGAGCAAGTAAGCGGGAAAACATTTGAGGACCTGGCCCAGTAGTCCACCCAGCCTAGCAACCACCCTCCTGCCGTGCTGTCTGCTGGAGTCAACATTTATTTACTGTTTTATAGATCAGGAGACTGGCATTTGGAGAGGGATCATGACTTCTGGGTGGCTGAAGTCAAAGAAATGAAACTTGAACTTGATTTACTTAAGTCTGGGATTCAAAGTTTTAGCTCACTTGGACCAAGAACCTTCACCCAAGTAACCTCTGCTAAACGGCTTATTAGCCCATCTTAAAGGAGGGCAAGAGAGGCTCAGAGGTGTTGGGTGAAGGATCCAGTGGTAGAGCCTCGTTCAAGGCACTGTGCCAAGTGTCCTCCTGTGAGGCAGTAGGGCCTAGTGAGTTATGCTCTGTGGCCAGACTGCATGAGGGCACTGTGGGCCCTGGCAGTGTGTCCTGAGAAAGCCACCCAACTCTCACTGTGTAGTTTCCTGGGCTGGAAGATCAGGATAAAAGAGTGCCTATGGCACTGGCTTGTGTGATAGAGAAAGGGAGAACATTGCCGCATACCAGAAGTGCCACAAACCTGGGCTGGCATGAGCCATCCCTCCACAGTGCCAGGGCCAGCAGTGTAGAGATGAGGAGGGAGCCACTGTGCCTCTGAGCTCTGAGTATGTGTTTGTGCTCTTGGGATCCTGGTACTCTGACGCCCTTCCCTTACTCAGGCTGCAGGCAGAGTGTCCTGCACTGATCGCCTCCAGAGAGCAAACAAAGATGTTGTGGCTTGACTTCTGAGTTTCTAAGCAGACTTTTACAACTGCTGGCAAAGACCTGCAGTTGTGAGAGAAAAGGCTTTTGATTTCCTGGGCTTGCTGAACTTCAAAAACCCAGAGCGTTGAACGACTCCAGGAAGCACCACCGATCTGGGAAGCTACATGCTTGGTCAGAAGAACCTCTGGCTCACCACTCTCTCCCCTGTCCCTTGTATAAAATTTTCCTGGACCAGGGAAAAGAAGAGGAGGGAAGGGAGAAGGAGGAGAAGGGGTAGGAAGAGAGCATGAGGGGGTAGAAGGAGGAGAAGGATGACTAGGTGTTTGTTGATAGTCACTGGAAAAGGGACGATGACCCTTCTCTCCAGCTAAGTTCCCAGGACGGGGAAACAGACAATCCCTACAGTAACAAGAGGGAGCAAGTCTGGGAGCAGAGGGTGGCCACACAGCCCTGTGAGTAGTCTGTGATTGTGACACCAAGACAAATACATGCGGTGTCCAGGCCAACAGGTCTGAGGTGGTGTCAGTTGACCAGAAAGCCAAATTTCCCCCTAAGCTCAAGAGGGTCCCAGAGTCCCAGAAGTATGTAAGAGAGAGACAGATCTTGAGACTCAGATAAAGAGAATATCAGTATACCCAGGGATCAGCATGGACCTGTGATCTGAGACAAGCAAGGTCAAGGCCATTTCAGTGGATACCAACACAGAGAGAAGACAGAAAAACCTCCATGCTTTGGTAACCCTGCCTGAGATGGCAGAAATTACCTGACCTGGCAATGCAACTCCAGAAAGCAGGGAGGGGCACCTAAGTTGACCATGATCCCATTTCTATCCCTGGGCAAGAATGGGGGCTTGAAGTTGACATTCAGCTCAGTTACAGAACAATAAAGAAAGAGAAGTTGGCTGGGCACCATGGCTTAAGCCTGTAATCCAAGCAGTTTGGGAGGCCAAGGTGAGAGGAATGTCTGAGCCCAAGGGTTCGAGACCAGCCTGGGCAACTTGGCGAGACCTCATTTCTACAATAAGTCAAAAAATAACCGGGCTTGGTAGCACACACCTGTAGTTCTGGCTACTTGGAAGGCTGAGGTGGAAGGATCGCCTGAACCCAGCAGGTTGACACTGGGGTAGCTGTGAGTGTGCCACTGTACTCCAGCCTGGGTGACAGAGTGAGACTCCAACTCAAAAAAAAAAAAAAAAAAAAGAAAGGGAAGTTTTTTGCATACCTGAGTCTGTGGTCTGAGTTTGCTGCAGGCTTGAAGTAAAGAATAAGTCTGAAAATGAGCTACGAATCTCTAGGATTTAGGTCAGCCTAAATCCTGAAAAAAGTAAGGATTAGGATGGTTTCCTAGAGGAAGTGACCCAGGTACTGGGTCTTGAAGGTCATGGAGGAGTTGACAGATGCATAAGGGCATTCTGGGCTGGGGAACTACCTATGCAAAGCCTTGACAGTGAGAGACAGTCTGTCCTGATTGGGAAGTTGAGAGTGAGTTGAGGCCAGGTGACTGGGGCAAATGGTGTGAATTATAGCTGGAAAGAGGTGGAGACAGGACTTGGACAATGTGTAACTGGTGAGGAGTCTAGAAGACAGGCCAATTGCATATCAAGGGCTTGCTTTCCCTTGCTGGACAGGGTAAGGTGGCTGAGACCCCTGCAGTGCCTCACACATTGTTGGCATTCCTCGGGCTGAGTTATGGGTGCAGAGAGCAAATCCCATTCCAATCCTATTTCTTCACAAAGCAAATTATTAAATGTCCTCATTAGAAGCAGGAATGGCATAACAAGCATGCTAATTGTGAGATTTGAAGTTCCAGGTGTCTTAGGATTGATATTACCAAAGACAGGGGTAATTGTTCAAGGTGGACTTGCCAGGGGATGATGTGATCTCATTATTTCATGCAACTGAAGTAGGCACTTCTGAGATGTGCAATGCTCTGCCTGAGGCTTAAGGGTCCCTGGAACCTCATTATTTCACTGGTGGTCCTCAGGCAACCAGCATCAGCAAAACTTGAGTTGGGGGAGGGCGTTGGATATGCAGCATCCTGGGTCCCAGCCCAGAACTTCTGAATCAGTGATCATGCTAGCAATGTGCTTAGGTAATTTGTGGGCACAGAGTTTGAAAGGACGAATGTAGAAGACCAAATTCTTCCGAAGGCGCATCAGCTTTATAATTCCCCTCTTTAATCCCCTGAGGTGTCTGTTTGCTGCCACATTCTCACCTGATTCCTTGTTGAGAACTCGCGCTGCCTTCCCACTTGGCCATGCCTAAAGCCCACAAGCTCCATGGTATGGGGATGGGTATATCCATCAGGGTTCTTGGTTGCAAACTACAGAATCCACTCTAGTTGGCTTATGCACAGAAGGAATGTATTAAAAGATACTTGGTAGTTCAGAGACTCTACAGGTGGATCAAGGTGTTAGGCATGGAGGCCACCCTTCCTAGCACCATGTTCAAGTCCTATCATGGGGGCCTCTCTGGGACATACCCCACTGTCAGGGTTCAACACAGACACCATGGCTCACACTGAGAAGGAGATGCCAGAACTACCCCATCTCTGCCTCAAAGCTGTTTGCCTCTGCTATCAACCCTTGCCAAAATGGATTTTATACCTCATCCATTTCCTCAAATGGGCCCTTCCAAACCAAGCCTCAGGAGGGTCCCTCTGTTACCTAAGCCCTAGATGTAAAGGTGGTTGGAAATCTGAGTTTGCGCTCCCATCTTGGGGAGAAATAACTCCTAATATCAGGATTCTCCAAACTTAGGAAGAGTGTTCCATAGATGCTGGGAAGCCACAAACAGAACTGTGAGCCCTAAAGTCAGCAAGGTTGCCCAGGGATTGATCTTGTGGGCAGCTTCCTTGGGTATGAGAGACAGAGCAGGGGGTGAGGAGGTCAGAGGGCCTCACATCTTTGAAATTCAGAAACAATATGCTCTAGACTTTGGGCAAGTCACTTCACCTCCTTGACCCCCAGTTCCTTCATTTATAACATGGGAAGAGTAATATCAGCATCATAGTATTGGTGGGGGATTAAAAGGAGCAGTTATGCAAAGCCCCTAAAACAGTACACAATACATTGGTTATTATTAAAATAATTTGCTATCAGATCAACATCAGCAATAATAGTCCTATCCTGGAATCCCAGACACCTTGTGTGCTTTGATCTTACTTGCATTGTCATCAATAGTTCTATCACTTTTAATTAAAAAAAATTGTTTAGTAGAGATGAGGTCTTACTATGTTGCCCAGGCTGGTCTTGAACTCCTGAGCTCAAGCAATCCTCCCACCTTAGCATCCCAAAGTGCTGAATTTCAAGCTTGAGCCTCAACACCCAGTCTGCATTGTCAGTTAAACAATCAGTAAACATTTGATGAGCCCTAAGCACCAGTATACTCTGCGCCAGGTACTGTCCCAGGTGCTGGAGAAATTCAGACTCTGCCCTCCAAGATCTAGCAGCCTAAGAGAAACAAATATACCCATAGTAGCTAGCAATGGCATGATGACCCTGATGGTGTAGAAAAGTTTCTTGCCCCACATTAATCCTGGGGAAGACAGTTCAGAGGTGGAGGCACTCAAGGAGGAGTTTAGCAAGGGAGCAAGGAGTGGGAAGAAGGGCATTTAAAGCCTACAGATCAACAAGAAGAAAGGCATGGAAGGGTGAGGAGGTAAGACATTCTTGGGAAAAACCATATGACTTGGTAGCTTGGAGTTTACACTCTGGATTCAAACTGTCTAGAGGGGCCTCAAACCCCAAATTTGCCATTTATGAGCTCTAACTCCAGGCAATGTTGTTACTCTACCCTGTAAGTCTTCAGCTTGCCATCTGTGAAATGGGAGTAATGATAATGGAACCAATCTCTGAGGTTTCTAAGAAGATGCACGTACAACCCAGAGCACAGAGCCCACCAGGAAGCAGGCGCCTGCAGTTGTAAGCTAGAACTACTCATTAGTCTTCAGGCTAGAGTTTAGAGCAAGTGAGGCCCTGGTGTGAGGTTAGGCTTTATATGTATATGTGAAGAAGCTAGTGACATATTTTGCTTCTGCTGGCCCAGCAGCCATTCCCCTTCTATAACAGCTGCTTGGTTTGCCCACTTCTCACCCCAGTACAGTCCGGCTGGTTGTTAAGGCAAAATCCTCTACCCTTCCTAGAACCTAGCCAATTCCAGCACAGCACATGACCCAAACTAGGCCAGTGAGAGCCAGCTCTGAGTCTATTCCTGGAACTATTGAGAAGCCTTTTCCT
The DNA here is from genome assembly GCF_000164805.1 of Carlito syrichta. Taxonomy (NCBI): domain Eukaryota; kingdom Metazoa; phylum Chordata; class Mammalia; order Primates; family Tarsiidae; genus Carlito; species Carlito syrichta. The sequence goes on from NW_007037784.1 coordinate 509,346, forward strand.
GTTGAGGTTGCTGAGCTGGTAGGGTGCACATCTGGGTCTGCTGCTGACTACTCTTGGCACCCCAAGGTTAGAGCGTTTCCTGAGAATGAAGTCAAGACAGAGGAGAGCAGATCTCAGACATGGAAAGCAACAGGTTCTCGTTGGCATCTTCTTTGAGCACCTGGATTCAGCCCTGTCTGAAGTTACCCTTACTCTGGCCCTTTTATTACATAAACTGATAAGTCCTTCCCCACCTTCCCATCCCCCTTTAAACAGGAAGAGTTGGGTTCCTGTTGTTGAAAACTGAAAAGGTAGGCTGGGCACAGTGGCTCACACCTATAATCCCAGCACTTTGGGAGGCAGAGGTGAGAGGATTGCCTGAGTCCACAGGTTCAAGACCAGCCTGGGCAACTTGGCAAGACCTCATCTCTACAATAAATTAAAAAATTAGCCAGACACCCTGGTACATGCCTGTAGTTTCAACTACTTGGAAGACTGAGGTGGAAGGATCGCTTGAACCCAGCAGGTCAAGGCTGCGGTGGCCAGGAGCATGCCACTGCCCTCCAGTATGGGTGACAGAATGAGACTCCAACTTAAAAAAAAAAAGACAAAGAAAACTGAAAAGGTCTTTACTAACACAGGTAGAATGCCCACTTGTGCTTCACCTGACAACAGATCCATGAGGCTATATTTGGGGCAAAGGATGGCCTTCCTTGCAATTAGACTGTAGGCCTGTTGCATAGTTCAGTGGAGGCATGTGGACTTCCACTCTCACCATCATCCTGTCAGGAATGACATTCTGCATCTGCATTCAGAGACAGCATCAGCACAAATCCCTCAGAAATGTCTCTTCCTTCCCAAATGAAAAACGGCCTAAAGTCTTTTTAGAACCCTGGATTTCTCTGACTTGGTATCCGTGACTCCGTGACATCCTGAGGTCTCAGAATGGGCCACAGATTTCCTGTCTATGAGAAGAGTGGGGAGTGGAGGGTAATGGGTTCTATGAACCCCGACATCCCACAAAGCTCTAATCTCTCCAAAAATCTGAGCACAAGCCCCATCTGCGACATGATACCCTTTCTCATTTCCTTCCCATCATCTTCTATATACCTTAGGAGGAGGAACTGAGTTTTCTTGCGCTTGTACTGTGTATGCCTCAAGCCCTGGACACGACACAATTTATTTATTCCACATGCCAGCCATGCAGGATGGTTCCATTCTACAGATAAAAAAGGTCACTCCGCTAGCAAACAACACAGCAGAATTGAAGTCTGGCCTGCAGTGCTTTGCATGCACCCAGATGGTGCTGGGAGGGAGACTGTCAGAGTCTAACAGGCTTTAGAAAGAGTTATCCAACTGCCCAGGGACCATCCACTTGCAGCTCACTCCTTGAAGAAAGGGCCTGCTGACTGGCTCAGGGGAATAGGAGAGAGGAGGGGGATGTGTGGGGGGCATGAGTGGGGGGAGCAGAGAGCCAGAGCCTGCATTCCAGAGCAGCTGGGTGGAATTGGCTGCTGAGATGCAGGTTTCCTCCAGGGCAGGCCCTGGGCAAAATTCATTGAGTTTCTACTGCAGTCAATCCCTGATACTCCCAGAGGGGCCTCTGAGGCCTTCCCCAATTCTCCCACTTAAAAACACCACCGCAGCATGCCATGTCCCTTATACTATGCAGTACAGGATAACCGAAAAATAAAACAAACCCTTTAGAACCATAGTGTTTCTATAAATGCAGGATGACAATCATTATGAAACCATTAACATAAACTCTTCCCTCAAAATGAATGCTACTTGACATCAGATTACATTAAGTCTCTCAAAACGGAGGCGTTTTGTTTTGGTTTTTAAATACTTTTGCTGCCAGTAGTGGTGGCTTATGCCTGTAATTCCAGCACTCTAGGAGGCTGAAGCTGGAGGATCACTTGAGCTCAGGAGTTTGAGACCAACCTGGGCAACATGGCGAGACCTTGTCTCTACAAAAATAAAAATAAAAAAATTAGCCGGGTGTGGTGGCACGTTGCCTGTAGTCCCAGCTACAAGGGAAGCCAAGATGGGAGGACTGCCTGAGCCTGGAGGTTGAGACTGCAGGATCATGCCACTGCACTCCAGCCTGGGCAATGGAGTGAGACCCCCAACTATAAAAAAAACAAAAACTGAAAATAAATAAATAAATCCTTTTGTTGTAACTGAGAACCCAAGGACAGATAAAGGTAACCATAGTTGTTTTGAGATGTGTATGCTGGGTGTGTGTGTGAATGTGTAAATGCATGTGCAAACCTTCAGTTCAGTGACTCTCCCATGTCAGAACTCAAAGGTGCACTATCCAAGTTTGTGCCTAAGCAAAAACCACTAGTGACCACCTCCACGGGCCTTCAGATCATTCGTGACTGGTTTAAGAAGCCAATGTCAAACTCACCGGCATGGTTCTGCCATGGCTGTGAGCCGCTGATGTTGGCATCTGGCTCACAATCTGGGTCCTCAGGACAGGTTGGCATCCACAGTCCCTGATGAGCTAACTGAGCCTCTGGATGGTAAAACGACTTTTGCAAAGTTCCACAGAAGGTGCAGGGTCAGATAATTCTCACCTAGGTCCTCCTGATGCCCAAGTCCATGTGGTTTCTCCTGGGCCACACACCTGCCTCAGTTTAAGTCAGCTCTGCAAACATTCATTCAGTCTATTCAATTCTTTTTTTTGTAATAAGGTAAAATATTAGCAAATAAGTGAATCTATGACTTTATTGAACTCCTACTATATGTCAGGCACAACAAGTTATCAGGTTTGGACTCTCATCTCAAACCTCCATAGCTTGCAACTCCACGCTGGGATATTGGTGAGCAAGAGAGTTTGGAGAGGGGGTAAGGGTCACCTAGGCCATCCTTGGGATAGGAGAGGGACAAGGGAAGCAACTCAGAGAAGGTGACGTCTGTACCAGGTCCCAAAGGACAGGAAGGAGCTAATCAGATGAAGGGCATGGGTGTGAGGCAGCTGGGTAATGGAGTCCCACACAGTGGGAACAGTCTGATCAAAGGCAGAAGGTAAGAAGAACTGGCAATATCTCAGTCTTGCCCTTCCAGATGTTACTACCTGAGTTCCACTGATGACTCTTCAAGTCCAGCAAACCTTCAAGGCCCAGAAGGACAGACCTCCAATGAAAGATGGACTTAATCTGGTGCAGTGCCTATGTGATAAGTGGGGGAATGAATGAACCCCTCCAACGACAGTTCTAATATAGCCTGAAAAAAGCAGAAAAGCCCAGACTGGAACCCGACAGTCCAGAATTCAAGTCCACCCTAAACATGTGCCTTCCCTTTCTGGAATCTCCCTTTCTTCATCTGCAGAAACCCTGTAGAGTTGATATATTTTTGTTGCTGTTTTGTTTGATTTAAGTAGAGGCCTCACTCTGTCACCCAGGCTGGAGGGCAGCGACATGATCACGGCTCACCTCCTGGGTTCAGGCGTTCCTCCCACCTCAGCTTCCTGAGTAGCTGGAACTATAGGTGGGTGCCACCATGCCTGGCTAATTCTTTATTTTTTTGTACAGACGAGTTCTCGCCGTGTTGCCCAGTCTGGTCTCGAACTCCTGGGTTCAAGTGATCCTCTTGCCTCAGCCTCCCAAAGCGCTGGGATTGTAAGTGTGAGCCACTGCACCCAGTCTGGAGTTGAGATTGACAACATAGCTGGCATGTATTGAGTGTGCACTCAGGGCGGGCACTGTTCTAAGCACTACAGACTTCATAGCCACAGTACATATACTGAATTTAACAAAAGAGGATGTTGAGTGCCCAGGAAGGTGACATGAGGATGGCCAGATCGCACAACTGAAAGGTAGAGGAGCTGCATTTTGATCCCAGCTACAGGTGGAAGTGCCTAATGACCCTGAGCACACAGTGAGGGTTGGTGGTGTGAGGCTCAGCTTCTGAGCCAAGGCCAGGCACATGGTGGGTATCAGAAGGAGGTTGCAGGATGGCATCGCATGGATGGAATACAAAGATGTGCTGCCCCGGGAGAGGCAGCTGGCTCTGGCATTCTCGGCAGCCCTGTTTCCCTGGTGACTCTGACACAGAAGCCCTGTGCAGGGGTGCGGCTTCTGGACCCAGGTTGCGGGATGGTAGGCACAGTTAACACACCCTGAACTGACACCTTCATCCATGCTGAGAGGGTTGTTTGAGACAGAGTCTGGAATTACTCCCTTCAACCAAGTGGACCCTGTGGCATCAGATGGCTCTCCCCACTCCACCCCCACCCCCACCCCAAGAGAAGCTTCCAGAACACATCTGCCTCTCCTCAGTTGCCTGGGAAAGGGGCTTGTCACCACGTTTGGCTGGCACTGCGATACTGCAGTCTGAGTCAGAGAAGCACACGGCAGGAAAGGTCACAAGCTCCCAAATTAACTTGAGGAAAAACTGCCAATTGGCAAAGATGCATGTAGGGTGCTCACGGAGGTCTTCCTTCCTCTGCATTCTAGGGAGGGGACGCACACAAATTATGTGCAGAGATGGGAGCTCTGCCGGCATTATAGTGCTTGGTTTCTGCCATTTTAGTTTATTGGACCTGTGGTGAGTCTCAGGCACTCCTAAGTGCTTGTACACAGATTATATCCTTAATCTTCACAACAGCCTTATGGGGCAGGTATTATAATGACTTCCCATTTTAGAGAAGAGGAAACTGAGTCTCGGGGAGGTTAAGTCCCTTGCCCAAGTTCATTCAGCTTAAGTGTTGGAGTCAGGGTTAGGACCCAGGCAGCCTGCCGAGGGCATGCTCTCCAGCCTTTCTGTGGGATGCCCGCAGAGACCCGCGAAGGTTCAGGGCTTTCTGAAGCCCAGGATGGCTAGTCCCAGACTTGGGTTCTTTCCACCCATCCTGGACTAGTGGACTAGTAGTGGGGACCCAGTAAAGAGGGCACATCAGACTGAGTCCAGGGCTCAATCTTGACAAAGCTCCCGAGGCCTGGGCAGAAGCCCATTTTAATCACCCTGCCACCAGCTGCCCCCTCCCTGGTTGAATCTGGAAAGCCCAGCTGCACATCTCTCCCCACCCCAAGTCACTTCTCAGAGCTGGGGGTCTCGTAGTGGAGGATGCTGTCTTACCACTGGTGAACCCTCAAAGAACTCAGAGAACTTGACTGTCCAGGGTTAGCGGTCACCTCCATGCTAGGACAGCAGGGCCTGGGATCAGAGAACACTGGGTTGGGGGGCTCAGGACCTGATTCCTGGGGTGGCCATGGATAAGGACCCTCCCCTGTTAGAATCTTAGTTTCTCTCTCTGTTTAATGAAGGCAAGGAGTAGTTGAAATAGACTCTTTCCTCTGGATTTCACATTTTGTGAGTATCCACCTTGGGACATGCAGAGAACACTTGATCAACAGCTACTATATGCACTAGTTATATTCTGAATCTGCATGAATTATGCCATTGAATCTTTCCAACAACCCCAAGGGATAGGTTCTATGGTTTCTATTTTTTCTGTTATAGAAGGGAAGAAGGAACAGAGTGGTCAAGTGACTTGCCCAAGGTCACCCAGTCAGCAAGTGATGGAACCAAGATCCAAACCCAGAGAGCCTGGCTCCAGAGCCAGAACACTCACCCTGTATTCTTCTATTCCACACCTGTATTTTCAGGCACGGCAAAGCCACATTTGAGGAACTAGGAGGAATGCACACAGCACTCATGGCACGTGGTTATCCTGAGTGTGGCAGGAGACGCAGTGCTGGAGCACAGGCAGCTTAGGAAGGGTTTTGAGTGCAACCTAAGGGGTCAAGTTGGTGCTGAGGGTGACGGAAGCCCTGAAAGGACTCCAAGTACAGGAAGATACAGTCAGATGTGCAAGAAGACAATGGATGTAGAGGCAGGGATAGGCTGGTCCGAGGGGCTGAGGCTGGAGGCAGGGAGCCAGGGAGGAGGCCACTACAAGAAAGCCAGAGAAGACCATAAGCTGGGACCTGGACTGTGTGGGTGTGGCTGGGAGGAGAGGCAAGAGTCGAGACACATCTGCTGTAGAATTGAAATGACCTGGCCTCACCCGGCATGTAGGTGACAGGAGAGAAGGACTAGGAGGTTAGAAGGACTGCTGGGGCCGCCTGCCAGGGGGTCTAGAGGGATGGGTGAGGCTGGCTGGGAAGAGAATACTGACTGAGAGGCAGATGGGAGTAGGAGAGAAGCTCAGTCTGGAGTGTAATGAGACGGAGGAGACATGTGCTGGAGATGCCCAGCACGCATCTGGAGGGACACTTGGTGTCATTATCAGATAGGTGCCCGTGGGAGGAGGTGGGCTGTCCTGGGAAGTGACACATGGAAGATTAGGTCAGAACTCTGGGAACCCCCTCGTGTAAGGAGGCGGGCAGAGGAAAGAGAACTCATCAACTTCCTGCCTCTTTTGGCTTGATGTCTGCCACGTTCCAGCCCTGCCAGGTAGGAGTCTTAGGAGGGAGAACGATTACACTCTTCTTTCAAAGTTGACTCTGAGAAGCAGCAACCAGCCATGGGCCCAGAGCCCTGCCTCTCTGCTCTGGCACCAGCCCAGGATCCTCCAGCAGGCTCTGAATCGTGTAATTACCCGTGCAATAATTATGCCTGGCAGAAAGCTGCGGCTTTCCTGGGGGAGGGCCTCCTGGAGCATCTCCTGGAGGTCCAGCCACCCTCAGCCAGCTCTGAGGATGGCTCTCTGCAGCACACACACCAGCACAAGATCAGAGCACAGTTGCACAAAGGAGCTGGGATGGACCGTGCAAGTGCAGGTGGGTGGTGGGGACCTGTCCGCACCACTCAGCTGGACTTCCTGGACATACAGCCTGTCTCAGCCTGCTTCCGTCGACACACTTCCACCATCTCCCACAGTCTTATTTATGACCCAGAGAGGGGGAAAACCCATCAACTCAGAGCAGCAACTAATCAGTTTACTCGGTTGCCTGGGGTCTTCTGATGTAATTATAATTCCTACTAAGGCACTGGTAAGTGTCAGACTCATTTCAACAACTGCTGCAGACACGATCATCAAAGCGCCAAGATTCCTTTGTTCCAAGTCCTGTTCAGACGAGGCTCACGAGGTCTGCTTTGGAGGGAAAACTCTAGGCACTGGATTCCTACTTCTCCCTCCCGCCTCTTCTCCTTCCTGCCCTCTTCCTTACAGAGATCAGGGAGAAGCTACCAGAATGTCCCCAATGCAGCTGGAAATGGACCCACATCTGTGGGACTGTGGGATGTGGCTCCAAATGCTCCCAGGCCAGCCTAAAAGCCTCATGGTGGGGCAGGAACACTGCCCTGGGGAGGCCACTGGCTGCTTCCCAAAGACCTCACAGGGTGGCATTTACCTTGGCGAACTCCCCAGCCTCTACCAGAAAGCCTGGGAGGTTCGGAAGCCTGATTCTGCTGGCACACCCAGAAGGGACTCATCTGTCAGGAGAATACTCCCATCAACTCAGATCATGTGACCAACACATAAAGCACAATGAAAACTGCAGCTGTCATGCAGAACAGGAGTGCTGGAGTTGCCATGGCCCGCGCTGTCTGTCCCTGAGGCAGAGCTGCCTGGGAGGATGTCATAAGCATAAGGTTTCTTGGCGAACCCAGGTTCATCAGGGATGCTGGTGGAGTCACTCGAATGTTTATGGCATCAGGCTCTGACCATCTGCTGCATCCTGTCCTCAGCAGGGAGGTGGCTGACATCAGAATCCCACAGGCCTTGTCCCTGGTCAGGGCAGGACTTCCCTGGACAGGTTTGGTGTGGATCCTGCCAGCTGACCTCTGGTTCTTGAGCTGCTCAGCTCCACACCCACAATGACCCAACAGCATCTGGTGCCCACCCCAGAATTGCTGTCAGCGGCAGACCTGGCTGTGGTTTCTACATTACCTCCGTCGTGTGCTTCCCCAAGACTAGAGTTGTTGCCAGGCCAGCCAGGAACCACATTTTTTTTTCTGCCCTCCCCTGGGTGAGGCTATAAAGTGAGCTCTCCCCGATAAAACTTGAGCATAAATAATGATTATCTCTGCCAGGTCAAAGTGTTAAGAAGCCGTGTGCCTTCTCCATTCCCTTCACCTGGACATGGAGGAGGTTCTAGGGCTGAGGGAGAGACAAGATGGAAGAAGGCTGGGCCCCTGAGTGACCATGTGGAAGAGAGTTGCATGCCCATCCGGAGAAGTTACAAACAATAAGAACAATCACAAACAATAAGAACAAGTCTATGAGTTAAGCTACTGTAATATTGGGGCTTATTTGTTACAGCAGCTAAGGTTACCCTAAAGTATAATGGTTCTAATCTAGGCCTACTACCTCTCTGAGACTATGGCTGTCAGCCAGTGGAATGTTAAATCTTCTGAACAACTTCAAATTCATATTCAAACACCACCTCTTGTGCTACTCCTAAAGGTGCTGGTGGTATGAGGTGCTGGTGGTATGTGCTGTGTGCGGATTTTGTACTCCCAAGTTCTAAGCTGATACTCACCTACTTCCTTCCCAGACTAGTGACAAGACCTGTGTGATCCTGATGTCAATCGCTTTCCTGCTGGGGACAGGAAATGTTACTTGGACATACCAGACATGACACTGCAAGTAGGATTTTGAAAGTCCAGGCATTTGTACCAATAAACCAACACACAAATGACTGGAATGGTTTTTCACCCTGGAAGAGGAGTCTAAACACACATATGCACACACACACACAGAAACGCACACTCACAAAAGTAGATGGGACAGAGCAGAGAGATAGCCTGCCCTGAGCAGAGGGAACAGCAAGTGTGGACTTGATCAGAACTTGGATGCGAAGAAACTCCAACTATCTCTCATGCCAACTGCTTGGTGTGTTGTGTTAAGAAGGATTCTGAAGTCATATTCTAGCACAGAAGGGAAAAGTCCTGTGATGGATGATCAATGTCAGTTTCCCTTTGTCGATAATGAATGACAGAGTGATGGCACATGTCGGGAATTGTCAGACTTGTGCTAGGGACTAGATTGTGGTTGCAGAGGAACCTGTATTTGTCAAGTCTGTCACCCAAGACTCACAGGGTCAAACCGTAACAACCCAAATGTTAACTCTCAAATGAGTGCCTATTATGAAGCAGGTGTTTTACATACACCTTCTCAATTAATGCTCACAGCATTCTTTGAAGGGAGAAACTATCCCTATTTTCCAGACAAAGGCTCTGAAGCTCAGAGAGAGTCAGTGACTTACCCAAGACCACACGGCTCAAGAAAGGCAAAGCAGGTTCCAGTAGGGCACTCCATTCTAAGGCTTCTAAGCCTGTGTGTTTCGCCATTATATGGCACACTCTGTCAATTAAGGGGGTCTGGGTTGCCAGGCTCAGTGGCTCAGCCTGTAATCCCGCGCCTTTGGGAGGCTGAGGTGAGAGGATTGCCTGAGCCCGCGGGTTCGAGACCCGCCTGGGCAGGCGAGAACTCATCTCTACAATAAACCAAAAAAATTAGCCAGGCGTGGTAGCACGTGCCTGTAATTCCGGCTACTCAGAAGGCTGAGGCGGAAGGATGGCCGGAGCCCAGCAGGTTGAGGCTGCGGTGACTGGGAGTGGCCACTGCACTCCAGTCTGGGTGACAGAGACTCCAACTCAAAAAAAAGGGGGGGGTCTGGGTTGACAGAGACAGGGACAATGCATGTCAGTCCTAGAGCAACAGTGGCTGCTGCCTGCTGACAGTTTAAAGCCATGGTGGGGGATGGAAGGAGGTTTGTCTCCCACGCAGTTCAGATGGAGGGAATGCAAACACCACAATGTTTTGGGATTGGAGCTTCCTACAGCCTTTCTTTGTCTCTAAAGTTGGTTTATTGCTCCCTCCAAGTTTTGGAAGACAGCCAAGAAAGGAAGGAAGAGAAGGAAGGAGATGGAAGATTCTCCTGTTGTCAGTTCCAATGATGTGCGAGGCCCCAGGGAGGGGACCGTGGGCTGGCAGCCAGAACTGAGGTTTGATCTCTCATTGCTTCAAGTTGGTTGTGCAACTCTAGGCAACAGCTTCTCTGAGCCTCAATTTCCCCAAATGTCAGATGTAGCTAATATTAGGTAGGTAGTAGGTGTAGAATCTCCGAGACCTGAGTGGGCAGACAAGCCTGGGTTCCGATGCCGTCCCTGCTCTTGGCAACTTTGTGACCTTGGGCTGGTCCTCACTTCTGACTGAGTTTCAGATTCTTCATCTCTAAAATAAAGACAACCGATTAGGTTCGGTGGCTTACGCCTGTAATTCCAGCACTTTGGGAAGCCAAGACAGGAGGATTACGCCCAGGAGTTTGAGACCAGCCTGGACAACATATGAGACCTCATCTTTACAAAACAAAATTTTGAAAGAATTAGCTTGGCATAGTGATATGTGCCTGCCATCCCAGCTACTCACTCAGGAGGTTGATGTGGAAGGATCGCTTGCACTCAGGAGGTCGAGGCTGCAGTGAGTCATAACTGTGCCACTACACTCCAGCCAGGGTGACAGAATAAGATCCTAACTCAGAAGAAAAACAAATAAATAAATAATTTAAAAAATAAAATCAAGACAATAACAACATGTGCCTCATAGGGTGGTATGAAAATTCAATGAGATAATTTAGGGCAAGTGCCCAGCATAGCATCCAATGATATGAATAAAGACACCAGACTCCCATAAAGAAATCCTCCTGTTTGACAGATAGAGTCATTGGGTGGTATTAGAAGCTTGGGGGGCAGCCAGCCTCAGTTTCCACCCTTTGCAGATTGCACAGGGTGCTCTGTTACCCTGAGGAAGTGCAGCCCAGGTTCCATTCATCCCTTCATGCTTTTGCTCCCTCGTGTCTTTGCCGGAGTTCTTTCTACCTTGACTCACTTCTACATCTTTTATGAACAAGAACCATGGTGACAATAAACATGACAACAGTCAGTTAATTTCCCTGGTAAGGGGCTCACTGTGGACCAGGGCAGTCTCTGCCTGACCTCTACATGTTTACATTTTCCTCCGGCCTCTTAGCATGCTCTTCCTCCCTTCCTTCCTCTTTTCTTATTTTTTTTTAAACTTTTTTCCAGGATTTGGGGGAATAGTGAATCAACTCCAGAGACAGATAAAGGCTACAGGCAGCTCTAATCCAAAAACCGTTTTGGTCTTTCCATTACCTCCCATCCTGTGCTGCCTCAGAGACAAATTCCCTCTCTCACTCCATTTATGCTTTATTTTCCACACTCTTCCTAAGGAGCCGATATGGTCAGTATTACTAACCTCCCTGGACACATGGAGAAACTGAGGCTCAGGATAAGTGCTTACCAGGGTCAGTCATCCAGGGCAAAGCAAGTCTAGGATGGTCTCCAGGTCTTGAGGCTTATTGGACAGAATAGCACTTGGATCCAAATGCCTATTTCATCCCAACTTTCTCAACAACCCAAGCAATGTCATATGATCTGTTCAGGGGACCCTCAAGCTCAAAGTGCCAGGATCAGGGGATTCATGGTGGATCTAAGCCACACATGTTCCACCAAAGAGACACACAGAATCTCTGGTCTGTCATTATTGACTATGTGTCATCTCAGTGTCTCCACCAGTAGCCGAAATAATACATGACACTGATATTAATGGCTGCTACCATTTATGGAGCCCTAACTATGTGTCACATCCCTAAAAGCCACGTGAGCCCTCTAACGTAGCACGGGATTATTCATTTTCCATACTCCGAGGATCTACAGGTGCCTGTGATTTGCCTAGAGCAGAGGATGGGCTGTTTCAGCCATGATCCCTCGCACCATCGGGGAAGGACTTGCTGCCAAGAAAAACATCTCCAGAGCCAAGACGTGCCTCTCCTTCCTGCCGCACAGCAAGGTCACTAGGGAGGGAGGCAGGGGCTCTCCAGAGCTGACGGGAGATGCTGTTTTCTTCACTGTCTCTGGTGATCAGTTAGCACAGGATCAGAATAGAACCAGCCCTGCCTCTGAGGGTAGGGTGGTAGGTACAAGGAGTCAGCCCAGGCTGACATCTGGGGGTTTCCAGGGGCGGGGAAGTGCCAACAAGTCTTCTCAGCCTGCCAGAAAAGAAGGGTTACTGTACTGCTCCTGCCGGCCATGCTATGAACGCAGGCATATTCTGATGTGATGGGGAACTAGCCCCTGATAACAACCATGTTATCTTTGAAGATGGGACACTTAACTCTGATGAGTTCATCCAAGAGCATGGCCTGTGTCTCTCTGCAAGTTTATGCCTTTATTTCCCAAATATATTTATTGAAGATTTTACTATGTGCTGGGCATGGCACCGCACTACGTGCTGGAATGCAAATATCAAGCAGGCAGCTTACATTAAAAGGATTCTCAACGTACCAACCGCAAATAAGAGAAAAAATCAGAAGGCACGGACTGATTTGCCTTATTCTTTCCTGGAAACTTTTGACAACTACATCTGGGGAAATTCAAGTTCTGGGGATTGGAAATCCGTCTGTGAGGCATAGTCAAAGAAGATAGTTGGACAAAGGGAATGAATGCCTCAATTCACCAGTGCTGTTACCATCATCCCCCTAACAACACTGTCCCTAACACCTCTATATCACCAGCATTGTCACCACAGTAGCTCTACTACTGTCATCATGACTGCCACTAATACCATCTCTATAGCCATCAACATCACCATCACTATCACCATCATCACTACCACCACCACCCTTAAAATCATCCCTGTTGTAACCATCATCACCACTAATATCATCATCCTCCGTCATCACCATCAGATCACCATTAATACTGTCACTACTATCACCACAACACCTCTTCTATCATCAGCAACTTTATCCTTACTACTGGGCTGATGCATAAGTTCACAAGCAGTTTTTGTTGTTGTTGCTGTTTGGTTTTTGCTTGTCCATGAAATGCAAATGTCGCACAGTGGTTGACTGGTCACCAGCTCATCACATTTGCCAGTTCTCAGGTTGACTGACATGGATCGTCACGGATTAAAGTGTTTAAACAGTTTCATCAAAGCCTGATGGTTTTCCTGAATGTGGAGGACCACTCAGGTAAAAGTGGCTCTCTTTGAAATGACAAGACTATCTTCTTGCCATGCTTTCCCTGATGGCATTCTCCTTGTACATGGAACAAATGTTTCAAGTCACTTCTGCTGCCTTTACTCCTTTGCTAAACTCAAATGGAAGAATATGTTGGAAGCGTTTGCTTTTTTTCCACTTGACACTCCATCTTCTTTAGTCCACAGGCAACACTAACTTTCTCTACATTTCCAAAATGCAGTGTATTCACAAGTACAACACCGTTGCTCCAAATGACAAACAATAAACAAACTCCCAACCCCACAGGGCTTCCATGTCAAAAACAAATGCTAAGAACTTATGCATCAACCAGATAATCAACATCACCACTAATAACACCACCCCTATCACCACCATCATCGCTACCACCATTTCTACCACCAACAGTATCACCACTACCACCAAAATCATAACTACCGCTATGACCACTATAATCACCTAATAGTGACCCCACCATTCATGCACCACCTGACAGCTTATTAAGCACATTATCTTAAGCACAGCTTATTAAGCACATTATCTCATTGAGTCTCATTGAATCCTCATGACAATCTAAGGAATTGGTACCATGATCGTTATTATTTAGTAGGTAAAGAAACTGACATGCAGAAAGGGGCTAAACAATTTGCTTAAATCACACAGCTCATAAAGGGTGGAGACTAACCTGCAGTTCTGTTTCACCCAACACATCATACCTTTTTCTCTTCATCATCTCTAAACTGTTCTAAAATGGCTGCCAACATGCTATCTTTTTGCATTAAACCACCATCTTTGACCTTCATATCTTGTGGATATGCTGCAGGGGACCTCAAAGCCATGCCTGAGTTTCTCTGCTACGTTAATTCCATTAAGGATCACAAGTCTTTGTGCATCTCTGTGAAATATCAGTTCAAGTCACCAAGAATCAGTCGTGTGCCCAGAACTGTGATAGGCTCCTCATGGAAGCTCAGAAGGGCAGAAAGAAAGGTTCAGGTCTTCAGGAAAGAACACCCTTGATGAAGAGTCAAGTATGTTGACAGAGAGTGATCATCTGTGAACATCCTCCAAGTCTCAAAAGTACAAAACATCATTGTCATTTTTCATTCCTTCTCTCCTTGTTGCCTACTTTCATGACTTTACTCATCCTGTCCCTTCCACCTTCATCAACCTTCATTAACCTAGGTAGAACTTCATTAACATGCATTCCTGCTTGGGCCAAGCCCAAGCTTTTTTTATCGCATTCCAATGCTACCATCTTTAGGCATTCTCTCTGATTCCCCAGCCCCTGCAAGGCTTTCTCCTTCCTCTGACCCCCCCCATGGTGCTACACAGCCTGTAGTGTTAGTATAGTTGGTGTCCAGGTACAGCCTAGTCTGATGATTAAGCGTGAGGCACTCAAGTCAAACTATCTAGGTTCAAATCCTAGCTCAACACTTATGAGAATGAGATGTTGAACATTTGCTTATGCCCTCTAGCCTTCAGTTTCCTCATCTGGAAAGGTCTAATAATAGTACTTACTTCTTCGGGATACTGTAAGGCTACAGCAAAACTGAGCTTCTAAAGTGTCTGGCACATAGAGTTCTCTAGACTTCCTGCTAATATAATTATTATCACCAGAGTGAAGTTATGTGAGGACAAAGCCTGTGTCCTATGTAACTCTAATCCTCCAGCTGCTTCTTCCTCAGTGGAGGTCAGATGGGAGCCTAACTGGGGGAGGCAACATGATGTGGACCAATGTGTAAAGTGGTCGCCCACCAAGGGAAGAACCAGGGATGGCAGGATGGTAGCACGCAGTGAGAACACATGTGATAGGCAATTGGGAATTCCAGGGTGCCCCAGGGAAGGTAAGGACAAGACTTAATGCTCGATCTTTAGTCCCAGATCTTCCTACCTCTCCTTTAATGCACCCTAAAGATGACAGATCAAAAACAAGATGCTTCTAGGAAACGAGCAAGGCCTCCATTTGGAAAGTCAATAGCAAGGGCTTTGGAGGCAGTTAGAGCTGGTGTGAATCCTGCTCTTGCACCAGCCATTTGGGGAGACTTGGACAAGTCACTTCTTCCCAAGCCTCAATTTTCTCATCTATAAAATAGGGGCATCAATGCCTGCTTTTCATAGTATGAGATTTTATCTGTTACTTGGGGCATAATCATAGTATCTACCTCATAGGATTGTTATGAGTATTAAATTCATATAACATATCAAAAGCACTCAGTAGTACCTGGCACAAAAATACACCAATGTCATTTCTTCTTACCATTCTTATTTTTTATTATAAGAATAATTTAAATATTATTTTTATTATTATTGTCATTTTTTCAACACCTTGCACAGTCCCTGGCACACAGCAGGTGCTCAATACAGATCTTTTTTTTTTTCTGATTCCAACTCTGATGTTGAAAAACAAGTTCCAGCAAAGTGAGGCACCAAAAATGATGAAAAAAACATGTTCTGAAAGCATATCATGCTGGGCGTAATCCCATCAATTTGGGAGGCAGAGGTGGGAGGACTGCCTAAGTCCAGGGGTTTGAGACCAGCCTGGGCAACTTGGTGAGACTTCATCTCTATAATAAGTCAAAAAATGAGCTGGGCATGGTGACGCACACCTGTGGTTCCAGCTACTTCGAAGGCTGAAGTGGAAGAATCGCCTGAGCCCAGCAGGTCGAGGCTGCGGTGACTTTGAGTGTGCCACTGCACTCCATCCTGGACAACAGAGACTCCCCTCCTCAAAAAAAAAAAAAAAAAATGCATATCATATTTCCAAAAAGTCACCAAAGTAGTTATCATGGGAAAAATCCTGATTTAGCAGACTTCCTCAGAATTCATTCACTGTGTCTGTTCTGGATTGTCTACAGAGCCATTGGTAGAAACGTGGGGACAGGATCATCTTGGTGTTAGGGCCTTTAGAGTTTAGAGCTCTAATCCAGCCCAGGGCTGCCTTTGTGAAAAGGAGAAAGGAAAAGAGGTGAACCCTCTGCTGCCTGGCCTCAGGGGTAGGGAGGCCTCCCTAAGAGACCCCTGCCGCGTGTGCAATTTAACCAGCTGGGAGAGTCATACATGGTGAATCCCAGAGACAGAGGAAGTGCAGCCTCAGCCACGTGGGTGCAAGTGCGCTGGCTTTCTCTGGGCAGCTGAGCATTGCGTGGTCCACCAGAGCACTTGTCTTCCTCCTGGTGCAGGGCTGGCAAGGGTGAGGAGCTGAGGGGCCCAGAGGAGGCTGGCACCTGTCATTGTTGGTTTCCAGGAGCTCTGAAGCTAGCAATAATTGCTCAACCTCTTCTTAGGGAGCAGAGGCAGCTTGTCCTGGACATGCCCTCGAGCTGCAAGATGAAGACCATGTGGCAAGTGCCTCGCAATCAGACAGGCTTCAAGTCTTTGCTCTCTAATCACCAGCCAATCAAGATCCTCCCTGAGCTTCAGTTTCCTACTCTGCAAAGTGAGGATAACAACAGATTCACAGGACTAATACAAAAATGAAAGGGGTTTGGGGCTTTTTTCCCACCAACAGAGAGGTCCTTTGAGGCCCCCTGGAAAAAAGCATTTGACTTTCATGCTTTCAGTGGGTGGGAGGCCTGTTTAGACTCTTACTGTCTACTTAGACTCTTACTAACTTTTATCCAATTTTCTGGCTTTAAACCCCCCACAGAGGCTTTGCACATATACCAGGCTGCCAGCTGCTCTGGGATTCTGAACATTATCAGTGAAATTCCTTGTGTAGGGATGGTTTTGGCTGCCATCCACGAGGCTCTGTCCTGCACTCTGTCCTGGCCTATGTTCTAAGACACACCTGAGATGAACACCTGGAGTGCCTCCATGTCATGTTTTCAGGTAGGAGAAAACTTGGAAGGGCAGCTACAGTAACAGTGGGTAGAATCAAGATTCAGGATTCTACTTGGCTGGAACAGCATTTAAAATTAGTAAGTTAAAGCTTAAAGAGCACTCTGAAAGAAAGAACGAAAAGTGCAGTTGCAGAAATGCTAATCTGTGAACATCTGAATTCACAACAATTCATATAAGACAAGAGGACTGGGGAGGCCTGGGCTCGGATGGCAGGCCTGACACTTGAGCTGTGTAACTGTGGACAAACCACTCACCTACTCTGGACTTCTTTTTCTAACGCTTTTCTTTTTTTTTTTTTTTTGAGTTGGAGTCTCATGCTGCACTCAGACTGGAGTGCAGCGGCCGCTCCTGGCCACCGCAGCCTCGGCCTGCTGGGCTCTGGTGATCCTTCTGCCTTAGCCTTCCGAGTAGCCGGAATTACAGGCATGCACTACCATGCCCTGATGATTTTTTGATTTATTGTAGAGATGAGGTCTCGCTGCCCAGGCAGGTCTCGAACCCGCGGGCTCAGGCAATCCACTCACCTCAGCCTCCCAAAGGCACGGGATTACAGGCTGAGCCACCGAGCCCGGCTGACTTCTTTTTCTTATTTGTAAAATGAGGTTTGTAGCCAGGTGTGGTAGTGTGCACCTGTAGTTCCAGCTACTTGGAATGCTGAGGCCGAAGGATGTCTGAGCACAGCAGACTGAGGCTGCAGTGGCTGTGAGCATGTTACTGCACTCCAGACTGGGCAACAGAGAGAGACTCCCACTCAAAAAAAAAAAAAAAAAAGGCTGGGCACAGTGGCTCAAGCCTATAATCCCAGCACTTTGGGGTGACCGAGGTGAGAGGATTGCCTGAGCCCATGGGCTCAAGACCAGCCTGGGCAACTTGGCAAGACCTCATCTTTATAATAAAAAAATTAGTCAGGCATGGTAGCATGTTCCTGTAGTTCCAGCTACTTGGAAGGCTAAGGTGGAAGGATCACCTGAGCCCAGTAAGTTGAGGCTGCAGTGGCCATGAGCATGTCACTGCACTCCAGACTACCAGACTGGGTGACAGAGTAAAAGATTCCAACTCAAAAAAAGGAAAAAAAAAAGAGAGAGAGACAGAGGTTTGAATAGAAGTCCCCAAAGGTCTTTCTGCAGGTTTAGAATTGGCAGATCTGAGTTGGAACCTGGAACTCTATTTCTAGCAAGATCCCAGGTGAAGCCAAGGCTGCTACTCTGAAGACGTCACTTTGAGTAGCAGAGACTCAGGTAGCAATCACTTACATTTATTGCATCCTTGCTAGGTACTGACCACTGCATCTTATATGCACTATTACATTTAATCCTCATGCCAACCTCAGGGGAATGACTATCAATACCCTAATTATCACAGAGGAGAGGTGACCTGCCTAACATCACACAGTAGTAAGTTGCAGAGCCAGGATTTAAATCTAGGTATGTCTAACCAAGAGTATATGCTCATCACAGCTGTACAGAAACATGGCAACTTAAGGCAACATGTGGCTAAGGACAGAAGGGGAGCAAATGAGAGAGCAGTAATGTACTTGCAAATGTACTAGCAAGTTTTTGCATCTGCTTTCTTGGCAGTGATAACTGTATTAATCCGACTTACCCCTCTCTGCCCCTGGACCACGTGAAAACCCTGACGGATCCTGGTGCCTAATTCTGAAGGTGTGAAATTCTAACATACTTGGAGATACTTCGACGCATGATCCTTCACTGATAGGCAGTGATGGCTTATAACAAAGGGAGAGAAATTTAGTTCACATAAATGATTAGAGCAGAGGAGAGATGTTTAATCCTATTAATGAATTTGCTAATTGGCCTTCTGCCCCCAATCATTTCATATTCAGGCTTTTGCAGTGTCAGATTAAATAGAAACAGATCCAGGGGTAGAAGGAGTTGGGGCTAGAAGCATTTTACTCAGACCTGCAGGCAGTTTAGTTTCTTCAGTATGGCTAATGAGGTGCTCCAGACTATCCTTGAATGCCTTCTCCCAGACGTCCATGTACCCATGTGGGCTGTTTTTTAACTCAGGCCCCTCAGGTCACCAAAGCGAAGCCAGGAAGGGAGACGGTGGGCATGGTGGTTGCAAGCTCAGGCTCTGGGATCAGCCAGAACTAGGCTCTGCTACCCCAAAGTTCTGTGACCCTGAGAGAGGCACTGCCCTTCTTAAAGTCTCAGCCTCCTCATCTGAAAAATGGGAACCGTAAGAGCTTCTTGTCCTCCAGGGCTGAGACTGATAAAATAACCTGGGAAAGGGCAGAACAAAGTGCCTGGCCCTGTTGGAGGCCAGATGAGTTTGAACTGGTGTTGTTATTAACCCCAGCAGATGAGCCACAGATTCATATCTCACTGTTGGAGACTTCGTTTACCATCTAAAGCCCACAACATCCCATAGAAGTCACCAGAGAAACTGCTTAGGGTTCCGGTGACCATGGATGTGGCAGCTCTCTCTGGGTCTCAGAGGGATGGAATCAAAGGCCACAGCTTGAAGGAATGGAGAGATCACCAAGGGTAACACCGTCATCACATAGATGGAGCAACGCAGGAGAGAGGGGCCTACCCTGAGATAGGGCAAAGGGAAGCAGCAAAGCCAGCACTGCCTCAAGTTGCTAAAATCCTTTCTCCTTATACATAGCTCTGTGTTCACTCCTCCCTGGCCCTCACACAGCACAGAAGAGACGTTGCCCCTACTTTACAGAAGAGTAAAGTGAGGCTCAGAGAGGTTTAGCTAGGAATTGACATAAGAGAGTTCCATCCCAGACTCACTCAGAGGCCCTCACCATGATGGAATCCTCCTCCTGGCTCCCTGTTTTGAGTGGAGTGTGGTTCCCACTTCCTCCTGCTGCACCAACGAGACTTTTCTTTGGCCTGGAATAACAAGAATTAATCCAAAGAACTACTCCCATGGCTAGGGCATGGGAAACTAGTGATATCCCAGCTGACTACAGCTACTTCCAGAAGGTGACCTATTTAAAATGCTACCTGGAAGGAGGCAAAGCATTTAAAGATAACCTGAGTTTCTCGGAAGGCCCTAGACTCTCTCTCTCTCTCTCTTTCTCCCCCCTACCGTCTCTCTCTCTGTGTCTCTCTCTCTCTCTCTCTCTCTCTCTCTCTCTCTCTGTGTGTCTCTCTCTGTTTCCCTCTCTTTCCCTCTCTGTCTCTCAAGTTTCTCAGAAGGCCTTAGGATTCTCAGTCAATCTGTCTCTGTCTCTCTCTCTCTGTCTCCCTGTGTCTCTGTCTCTCTCTTTCTCTTTCTTTCTCTGTGTCTTTCTCCCTCTGTTTCTGTGTCTCTCTCTTTCTTCCTCTGTCTCTATCTCCCTCTCTGTCTCCCCCTTTCTCTCTATCTCTCTTTCTCTCTCTGTCTCTGTATTTCTCTCTGTGACTCTGTCTTTCTCTCTCACAGTCCACCTCTCTGTCTCCCTCTCTATCTCCCTCTCTGGCTGTCTCCCTCTCTATCTCCCTCCCTCTCTCTATCCTTCTAACTCTCTCTGTTTCTCTCTCCTTCTCTCTCTCTCTGTCCCCCTCCCCTCTCTCTTTCTCTCTCTCTGTGTTTCCCTCTGCCTTCCTCTCTCTCTCTGGTTCTGTCTCTCTCTCCTCTCTCTCTCTCTCTGTCTCTGTCTCCCTCTCTCTCTGTCTCTCTGTGTATGTGTGTGTCTCTCTCTGTCTCTGTCTGTCTCTGTGTCTCTCTCCCTCCCCTCCCCCCTTCTCTCTCTCTCTTTCTCCTAAATAGGGCTCCTTCCCTTCCTGATGAATGGGATCCTCAGCCTCCAGGGCCATTATGCGGACTTTGGCAGAGCTTCTCCCCAGGAACAGATCTGGATTCTCATCTGCACCACCACATTCCCGCACTACTCAGAGCCATCCAGAACACGTGCCCGGGCCCACCCATCCTTCCCTCTACGCAGCAGCATCCATCAAAGCTGGCCTCAGTCTTAGGCCTGACAGAGGCCCTGGAATAAGACTCAGTTCCTGAGAGCTAGTCAGAGAGATAAATGTGTAAACCCATCATGACAACCTCATAGTGTGTTTAGGATTGTAGCAAGAAGTAGCAACAGCTGTCAGGGAACAGAGAAGAAAGAGATGTGCTGTGTCTGCAGAAGCCTGAGAGGGGTTCCCAGAGGGGTGACATTGAACAAGGCCTTGAAAGATGTGGAGAAGTTAGCCAGGTGAACAGGGAGATGGAGGTGGAGGAGGGTGAGGAACCTGGAGTGAATCTTGGGAAGAAATGACACCAAGGAAACAATGTTAAAGGACAATTATGGGATTGGCTAAGTGAACAAATAAATGAGTGGACCGATATACAGGTTCTGCTCTCACTTAGACAAGGCAAAAGCAAACCCTAAAAACAAGGGAAGCCGCTGTGGGCCAGTCCCTGCTTTTTTCTTCAACACAAGAGTGAAAAGTTAGAGAAACCTTCCCATCTTTCCCACCTTCCCAAAGACACTGCACACCTACTGGTATCCAAAAAAATTACCAGGACTTTTCGTGATTGAATTTCAAATTTTCAACTTTCTAAGAAGCACTTGGTTTAAATTTCCTATTAATTATCTGCACCAGGCCTTCCTGTACGCTCGACTCCTTCCAAATTTCACAATGGGGGGCTTAGATTCAGAATCTGGGTAGCATGACTGTCAATGTTCTTCATGAAAAGAAGATCTTTTCTAGGACTTCATTTATTACAGCTTTTCTAGGACTTCATCATTCATTCACTCATTCATTTATGCAGACATTCATTCACTCATGTACTCATTTATTCAATCACTTCTGTCATTCATCTGATAATTCATTTGCTTCTTCGTTCATTCACTTGCTGATTCCTGCATTCATTCAATCATTCATCTTTCATTCATTTATCAAGGGACGCACTCATGTATTCACCTGCATGTTTACAAAGCATTTATGAAGCAAAGCTCTTTCAGGTAGTCAGAAAGGCCTTGGTTCTTTTATAGGAACCGGTAGAAAAATACCACTGATTTTAGGCAGTAAGTGGTTCACCTCCATCTTCTAGTCTTTTCCATCTCCCTCTCTGTTCAGCTTAAGCTCTACTGTGCTCCTCTGGGATCGAAGGAACAGAACTGTGCCTGGTACTAGATGTGGGTTCTTCATACATTTGTGATTATGAGGGGGCTGGGAGTAGGAACACCGTTCTCAGCACTTTCCTTCTAAATGGAAACAGATTCGTACATTTCATGGACAAAGCCAATTCAAAGCCAGCAGACCAAATAACAGAATTCATTCCAGGCAGAGGGTTGGTAAATGAAATTCCAGCGGGAAGCTAACTTTCCCTGCAGGGTCTGCAATTCTAGGAAATAATGGAGAGTGGCCAATTATTTATAATTGCCTCACGAAAGTGTTTACTGAGTACCTACTATGTGCAAAGAACCAAGCAGCAGGTTGTGAAGAATGAGTCAGACAAGTTTTCTGCCCCAAGAAACCTGCACTCTGGTGGTGGGTAAGGGGGGTTGACACCTCTGCTGATTGCCTAATTCCCAGCATGTCTTGTGAGTCACAATAATATATACCGCAAAAGAACTTAGAAATTCAGATGGGAAAAGTCACTTCTCACTGGGGCTTGGAGAAGGCTTCCTGAATATGGAAACAGCTGAGTGAGGTCTTGGAATGTGGGTGGAATTTTAACTATTAGACAGGGAGGTAGGGGTAGAGGGAAGAGGATTACAGAGTTAGAAGGATGGGCAAATACAAAGAGATGGTGAAACCCAAAGCACAAGCATCTCTATCAATTAGACTTTCCCTTTTATAGATAAAAGGGACTGCGTGACGGCAGGGACACAACTTCTCTCTGCTTCTCTCCCTCTTGCCAGTCTCCCAGTAAACATACTGCCCTGACCAATGAGACCCAAACGCAGTGTCGTCAGGCATACTCTGCTTCCATATGTTCTCGGAGGTGCTTACCGATCCAGGAGTCAGGAGACCAGTCCCATATTTGTCTCTAAGACCCCACAAGACCGTAGAAAAAGCATCTGATAGCTATGGGATTTGGCTTGCTCTCCTACTCAATGAGTATTCTAGAGATTCGAAGCTCAGCCCTTTTCTAAAAGTTTTGAAGGATTTCACTTGGTCATGGAGGATTTATAACACAGCCACTGCTGCTGTGTGGGATTATTTGCTTACAGGCAAGTCTGTTGAGATGGCCTCTGTCTAGTGAAGTTGCTCTAAAGTTTCTTGCCCCCCACAGGCCTGGCAGCTGCACCTGCAAGACCCTCCCTGGTTATTCCCGACACCCTAACCTCTCTCATGTACCCATTCCAGACCAGGAGCAGTGTCCTTGGTACGATAACCCCATGCAAAACTGTTGGAGCCAGAAATTCTACCTGGGACTGAGAGGCAGAGGTTGAATCCCAAAAGCAGAGCTTATCAATTTTTAATTAAATACACACAAAGATCCCAAACATAGAGGTCTCTGTCTCTTCTTCTGGACTTCGGACGGAAAATAAACATGAATATTTTTATTCAGTGGCATGGCTCTTAGGTTCCTTTAGATTTCTGCTGCCTTTAGAGAGCTTTCCCTGAATACCCAGGTTGGGCTAGGTGTATTCTTTCTGCAGCACTAATCATGCAGCATTTTTGCCCTATTTAAAAAAATATGTATGCACATCCAAATTGGGTTTTTGAAGCATTCAGGGTTTTAATTGAGCAGACTATGATGTTTTCAGGATCGGCCACAGAGCAGAGATTAGAGGCTATAGCAAGGGACCAGCATCTGTGTGTCTGGTTTTTGGTCCTTGTTACCCAGACAGAGCTGAAAGAAGGTTCCAGAAATGGGCTATTAAGATTCTCAGAGGTACTGCCTACTTCCAAGGTGGCCTTACTCTGGGCATTTGGAAGCCTCAAACAAAAGAGCCATAAACTGAATAATACCTAACATTTGCTGACCAATTATTACTTAGCAGAGCCTGTGTGCAACATTTGACTTGCATCATCCTTGAAATCCACACAACACAAAAGCTATTTTAAGATGGCAACTACTACTGTCCCTGTTTTACAATTGGGAAAAACAAGGCTTAGTCAAACAGCTAGCAAGTGGCAGAACCTGGATTTGAACCCAGCAGGGAGACTGATTCCTGAGTTGAAACTCTCAACCACTCTCTTCTGACCGCTTCTAATTAGATCTGAGCCTCACATCTCAGAGATCATAGCAGCAGCTCTGCTGAGAGCATCAACAATAAAACCCTCAGAATTGGGGAACAAAATGGAACCCGAGGAAATACCTGACATAACTTTCTCCTTTTACAAAGGAGAGACACAGGTTCCAGAGAGAAGAGCTACCAAGGTGAGATCCCTGACCACTAGCTCCTCCAGCCAGGCCTCTGTCCATATTTCTAGCAGCCTTCCATGGAAGCTGCTTTTTCCATTAGTATTCCACTGAGCAAGACAGTGAGATAAGACCTTGCTTTAGGGGCAAATGCCTGGGGGAATATCTGCAGCTGGACTTCTGAACAATTCAAGTTAGTCTCAGGACTCTGCGCAGGGGCTGAACCACTCAAGGGCTTAAGTGCCTTGCCTTGGGAGTCTATCCAATGGCTCTGGACCTGCTAGGAGCCTCAAGCACTGTCGGGAGGGTTAAGATAAAACACCAGGCACTGTGCCAGGCACACAGTAGGGACACCCTGAATGCTGGTACCCTCACTTGCCTTTCTCAGAATCCTGACAGAGAGAAGCAAAGAGCGTTGGCCTCTGGGAATCCTATAGAATATCAGACAGGGTGACCTGGAGTCTTGGGAAGAAGGAAGGAATGCTAAACAGTAACATCCAAGTCTTAGTCTTTTCCCAGCCCTACACCAAGAGCCTCACATCCATCATTCATTTGGTCTTCATATCCTTGTAACAACCCCTGGGGCCCTGCTGGCTATAGCCAAACAGTATGAGGCATGGTCCTCCCTCCCTCCACTTCCCAGATACACAGTTTTTTTCTCCTGGAGGTCGTTCTCACCCATTTTTAAGATAAGAAAACTGAGGCTTAGGGAGGTGAGGGGACTTGCCTAAGGTCCCAGAGGGAGGGAGGGATGGAGCTGGCATTCACACCCAGACTCCACTTGACTCTAGAGAGCCTACATGCTTTCTGTGACAACTAGCTGCCTCCCAGGAGGACCACAGACATTGAAAATATTTTAAAACAAACCCTTGAGTTTCCTGTCCCCACGGTCCCCTGGCCTCTGGAACTTCACGATGGTCAGACATGATGGGGGAGAAGACTTGGATTTGGTCCTAAGCATTGTCCCCAGTCAGGGAGTATCCCAGGACCTGCAAGAGGTGAGGCTTTGAGCATCGAGGCCCTGGGCCAAGGCTTGCAGACCTGTCCTGCTCAGGACTGGTAAAAGGGCAACCTGTCCCTTCCTTGCCCACAGGACATGCTACTCAGAGGGGCAAATAGCTGAACCTTGTTGGCTGTAAATATCAACCCAGCTTCATCATGTGGGATCTGCACCCAGAGAGCTCTTTCCTCGGTGCTCACCTGTCTGATGTCTCTGGACCTGACCCTTCTTCTGGGACCTTCAAGGACAGCGTACTGATGGGGAGCCATAGGGTCCCAGCCAAGGCAAGTCCAACCAAGTCGTAAGAGTAGACTCACTGCACTTGGGATCCACCAGTACCCAGCTACAGTTCCACTCAATAGCTGGTGTAAGGAATGGGAGCTGCAACCCCCACCTGTATCCAGGATCTGGGCTCTAATGGCAGAACTTGAACATTTAAGTGCCAGGTGACTAGAAATCCTACCACTCACGATGGCATTTGAGCATTAAACAAAACAAAACCCATCATTTTCCTCTTCCTGACTGCTTCAAGTCTCTTTATTCCAACAACCAACTTTTCAGTTGCTGGTTAGGAGGTCTGTATAGCCCCCATGGCCCAACATGCTAGCACCAACTCCAGATGGACCCACTGGTGACACTCCCACTGATGAGATCAGTCATGTCTCACCTGGGGACAGGCAGCGATGGAACGAGGTTCACACAGAAAGAACTCCAGGATTTTATGCTTTTTAACCCTTGGTGTAAGCTCACCCCCCAGTCATCCCTTGACAGTGTGCCCTCCATGCCCCCAAGGTCCCAGATCCTGGCAACATGCTGTGTGATGCCCTTGCGCCCACCAGCTCCCTGAACCAGCAGGACGTGAGCTCTGGGAGCTTTACCACCTGGCAGCAGCTGATTCCTTTTGGCTTGCAGAGATTTATTGAGGTGGGCAGACAGAGCCCTCTCTCCCGAAGGATGGGACTCCCAGGTCAGCAGTCGGCACCACCGCCTGGGAGGAGCATGTGAGTGTATGAGCACCCTCACTGGGTGCCACAACACCAGCCGTCATGGGAACTGAAAGAACCTTCCTACACTTCCATCAGAGCCTCCAGTCACCCCCACCTGTGAATGGGCCTCTTCCTTCTGCTACTAGCGATTTCCCCAGCAGGAGCGTCCTGGCTCCAGTTGCCCCAAAGGGGTACAGTGGCCCCTGAGGTGGGCATCCACTCTTTCTCCTCTGAGTGCTCACACCAGTCCTCTCAACAACCAACAGGACACAAGACCCCGTCCTGGCTCTTCACGGGGGGGAGAATCCGGACAGAGGGAGGCAGGTGGCACAGCCAACCTCAGCACCCAGCACCCCCAAACCCAGCCAGAGGAACAAAAGGAAAACGGAGGTGGCTTACCTTTAGAGGGTCGCCTTTGTTTGGTTTGCAGAGACGAGAAGGTGCCCATGACGGCCCCCATGGCAGCGAAGACTTGTGTGCGACTTGGGACCCCGGGTCCTGCCCCTCTCCTCCCCTGGAAGGAAACCAGTGTGGACCGTCCACTCCGAATTGGAGGAGAGAGGAGAAGAGCGGCTTGCCTGCAGCGTGGAGCTGGCGAGCGTGGGGCTGGGCGCCGGGAGGCTGAGGCTTCCTTCTTCAGCCCCGCACATGCACGGGCTCGCAGGGCCGGCAGCTCCCCGCTAGTCCCCGGAGCCGCTCCCGGGCGCGACGACGCGGCGCAGCCCGTC